>NC_062281.1:140683203-140986233 GCF_902655055.1 Lutra lutra
ATTAGGCAATCAGGAAGAAATAGAAGCATTCCTAGAAACTGAAAAACTAAAAAAACTGAAACAGAAAGAAATAGGAAACCTGAATAGACACAAAACAAGCAAGAAAATTGATTCAGTACTCAAAAATCTCCCAACAGACAAGAATCCAGAGACTGATGGCGTCCTAGGGGAATTCTACCAAATATTTAAAGAAAAACTAATACCTGTTCTTCTGAAGCTGTTTCAAAAAATAGAAATGGAAGGAAAACTTCCAAACTCATTTTATGAGGCCAACATTACTGTGATCCCCAAACCGAAGACCACACCAAAAGAAAGAATTACAGACCAATATCCCTGATGAACACAGATGCAAAAATTCTCACCAAGATACTAGCCAATAGGATCCCACAGTACAGTTAAAGGATAATTCACCACAACCAAGTGGGATTTATTCCTGGGTTGAAAGCGTGGTTCACATCCACAAATAAATGTGGTACACTATATTAATAAAAGAAAAGACAAGAACCATATGATACCCTCTCAATTGAGGCAGAAAAAGCATTTGACAAAATAAAGCATCCTTTCTTGATTAAAATCCTTCTCAGTGTAGGGATAGTAGGTACATATCTCAGTATCATAAAAACCATCTAAGAAAAGCCCACAGCAAATACCATCCTCAACGGGATAAAACAGAGCTCTTTTAACTAAAGTCAAAGAACGTGACAGGGATGTCCACTCTCACCACTATTGTTCAACATAGTACTGGAAGTCATAGCCTTAGAAATCAGACAACAAAAACAAATAAAAGGCATCCAAATACACAAAGAAAAATTCAAACTCTCAGTCTTCAAAGATGACAAGATACTCTTCATGGAAAACTCAAAAGACTCCATCTCAAAATTGTTAGAACTCATACAGGAGTTCTGTAAGGTGTCAGGATATAAAATCAATGCACAGAAATCAGTTATCTTTCTATATACCAACAATGAGACAGAAGACAGAGAAATTAAGGAGTTGATCCCATTTACAATTGCTCATGGAAAGCACAAAGAAATGGAAAACCATTCCATGCTCATGGATTGGAAGAACAAATACTGTTAAAATGTCTTTATTACCCAAAGCAATCTACACATTCAAAGCAGTCCCTATTAAAATACCAACAGAACTGGAACAAACTATCCTAAAATTTGCATGGAACCAGAAAAGACCCCAAACAGCCAAAGCAATGTCCAAAAAGAAAACCAAAGCTCAAAGCATTACAATTCTGGACTTCAAGCTGTATTACAAAGCAGTAATCATCAAGACGTTATGGTACCAGGGGCACCTGGGTGGCTCAGAGGGTTAAAGCCTCTGCCTTCGGCTCAGGTCATGATCCCGGGGTCCTGGGATCGAGCCCCACATTGGGCTCTATGCTCAGCAGGGAGCCTGCTTCCTTTCCTTTCTCTCTGCCTGCCTCTCTGCCTACCTGTGATCTCTGTCTGTCAAAATAAATAAAATCTTAAAAAAAAAAAAAGACATTATGGTACCAGCACAAAAACAGACACACAGATCAATGGAACAGATCAGAAAACCCAGAAATGGACACTCAACTCTTTGGCCAACTTATCTTTGACAAGACAGGAAAGAATACCCAATGGAAAAAAGACAGTCTCTTCAACAAATGGTGCTGGGAAAATTGAACAGCCGCATGCAGAAGAATGAAACTGGACCATTTTCTTACACCATACACAAAAATCAACTCCAAATGGATGAAAGACCCAAATGTGAGACAGGAATCCATCAAAATCCTAGAGGAGAACACAGGCAAGAAACTCTTGGACCTCAGCACAGAAACTTCATACTAGACATGTCTCCAAAAGCAAGAGAAACAAAAGCAAAAATGAACTGTTGGGACTTCATCAAGATAAAAAGCTTTTGCACAACAAAGGAAACATTCCACAAAACTAAAAAGCAACCTGGGGAATGGGAGAAGATAGTCTCAAATGTCTTATCAGACAAAGGGCTAGTATCCAAAATTGACAAAGAACTTATCACCCAAAAGAACTCAATACCCAAGAAACAAAAAATCCCATCAAGAAATGGGCAGAATGTCTCATGAGCAGACACTTCTCCAAAGAAGACATACAAATGGCCAACAGACACATGAAAAAGTGTTCAACATCACTCGGCATCTGGGAAATACAAATCAAAACCACAATGAGCTACCACTTCACACCAGTCAGAGCAGCTAAAATTAACAAATCAGGAAAGGACAGATGTTGGCAAGGATGAGGAAAAAGGGAAACCCTCCTACGCTGTTGGTGGGAATACAAACTGGTCTAGCCACTCTGGAAAACAGTATGGAGGCTCCTCAAAAAGTTGAAAATAGAGCTACTCTATGTCCTAGTGATTGTTTTACTAGGGATTTACCCCAAAGATACCAATGTAGTAATCAGAAGGGGCATGTGCACCTGAATGTTTATAGCAGCGATGTCCACAATAGCCAAACTGTGGCAAGAGCCCAGATGTCCATCACAGATGAATTAATAAATTTAAAAAACAAAACAGAGGATCATAGGGAAGGGAGGAAGAAATAAAACAAGATGAAATCAGAGAGGGAGACAAATGATAAAGAGACTTTTAAGTATGGGGGGGAAAATGGATGATTGTTGGATGTGATGTGAATGGGATATGGCATGGAAGAGATAATTGGATTATGGGCCTTAAAGAGAGTAGTTGATTAAATGAGTTCTGGGTCTGATATGCAACTGATCAATCACTAAATTCTACCCCGGAAACTGGTAATACAGTATATGTCATCTAAACTAATTTCAATAAAGACAAAAAAAAAAAAAAGAAAGAAAGAAAGAAAGAAAGAAAGAAAGAAAGAAAGAAAGACTGAAAACTAGAGGGGTTAAAGAGAGAGGCACATACTTATAATACTCACTGATGCCATGGGAGAGGGAGTAAGCTAAATTCAGGTAAAGGTTGCAACTGGTTCTAAAGACTCAGTTTGGTTTAGGAAGCATAAATTTGCATTTACGTAAATCACCCTGGAACTTAAAGGTGAGAAAGGAAAACACAAAATGAATTATGGTTATACTACACAAGAAGAGAACAGCAGTGGATGGGTTTGGGAAAAACCAAGTGAAGAACTTATGAAGACATGGAAGAGTGGTCTATAGAAGACTTAGAGAAACTGAGGGCATTCATAAAATGGATGCTCTTTAATTGGAAGAAGAGATGTTGAAAGAGTTACCTGGATATCTAGGTCAGAAGTTATTAGCAGAGAATAATAGGGTTACTGGAGGTAAAAGTCAGGAGGGGAGCAAAGGAAAAAAAGAAAAAAAAAAAAAACACAAGAGAAATATGAAGCCCCTGGCACCTATAACTTCAGAAAATACTGAACAAAGCCCAACTCTTAGCCAGATAACCATAAATCTTCCAGCTAGAAGCCTACTGACTTCAGTTCCTATGGAAAGAAAAATAATGCATCTCCCATCCCCAGAGATGTTCGTGTCTTAATTCAGAACCTATGAATATATTAGGTTACACAGAAAAGGAGAATTAAAGTTACAAATGAAATTAACATTGCCAGTCAACTGACCATGAGAGGAAGACATTATCGTGGATTTTCCAAATGGGCCCATATAATCATAAGGCTAAGTGCAAGAGGGAAGTAGAGTGTGAGAACTAAAAAGATACCAGCCTGAAAAAGGATTTAACCAGAAGTTGCAGACTTTGATGATGGAATGAGTGCCACAAGCCACTGAATGCAGGTAGCCCCTGGAAGCTAGAAAAGGCTTCTGATTTTCCCCTAGAATGTCCACAAAGGAAAGTGGATACCTTGATTTTAGCCCACAGAGACATGTTTTGGATGTCTGACCTCCAGAATTTAAAAAAAATAAATTTGTGTTGTTTTAAGCCACTAAGTTTGTGGTAGTTTGTCATAGCAGCAAGAGAAATCTAATATGATTCCTATTACCTAAAACAGTATGTCTAGCTTTCAACAAAAAATTAAAAGGCCCAGCAAGATGGGGAAAATCAGCCTGAAGTACAAAGTAAGCGTCAGAACAAGATTCAGTTATGTTGGAATTCTCAGTCATGGAATTTAAAATAACTACATTTACTATTTTAAGGGCTCTAATGGAAAAAGTAGACAACATCCAAATATAGATGGTAACTCAATCAGAAAGATGGGAATTCTGAGGAAGAATCAAAAGGAAATGCTAGAAGTCAAAAACACTAACAGAAATGAAGAATGTCTTTGGTGTGGTCACCAGTAGACTCGACATAGATGAGGAAAGAATCAGTGAGCTTCAAAGCAGGTCAACAGATACTTCTCAAATTAAAATGCAGAGAGAAAAAAAAATGAAAAACAAAAGAACAGTACACACAAAAAGTGTGAGACAATTTTGAAAGATGTAACATAGGTCTAAGTGGAATAACAGAAAGAAAAAAAAACAGAGTAGAAGAAATATTCGAAATAACAATGTCTAAGAACTTTCTAAAATTAATGGTAGGCACTAATCCACAGATTCAGGAAACTCAGAAGACATTAAGCAGAACAAATAGAAAAAAAAAATTAAAACTCTATCATATTAAAACTGCAGAACACCACAGGCAAAGGGAAAAAATTTTTAAAGAAACCAAAAAGGAAACAAAAGCACCTTACCTATACCAGAACAAGAATAAGAACTTTAGTGATTGGAGTGGGAGAGGAACCATAAGAGACTGTGGACTGGGAGAAACAAACTGAAGGTTTGAGAGGAGAGGGAGGTGGGTGAGCCTGGTGGTGGGTATTAAGGAGGGCATCTATTGTATGGAGCACTGGGTGTTATATGTAAACAATGAATCTTGGAACACTACATCAAAACTAGTGATATATTGTATGGTGACTAACATAAACAATAAAAAAATGATAAAAATTTTCAAAAAATTTTAGTGAATTTCTCATGAGAGACCATGGGAGCAAGGAGAGTAAAGTATTTAAAGAATTAAAAGAAAAACACCACCAACCTGGACTTCTTTACATAGCAAAATTTATTATTCAAAATTATAGGAAAAATACTTGTTCAAACAAATAAAAACTGAGAGAATTCATTGCTAGCTACTGCCAGAAATATTAAAAGATGTTCTGTAGGAGAAGGAAATGCTATGTTAGCAATTTAGATTTATATAAAGAAAAGAAAAGCAACAGAGAATAAATGACAGCTGAAATAGTCTTTTGTTTTTCTTATTCTTAATTGATCTATACAATAACTTCTTATTTAAAATAATGACCATAATAATAATGCATTGGGAAAAAATAACAACAACACATTGGGTGACTACTAAATAAGGATAAATTAAATGAATGACAGTAATATCACAAGAGAGAAAGGAAGGAATTAAGAAAACTCTGTTATGAGGTACCTATATTACACATGGAGCAGAATAATGCTATTTAAAGAATAACTTAGAATACTTATAAAATGTATATAATAAACTCTAGGAAATCATTTACATTTTTAAAGAAATATGAATGATACACAAAGAGAGAAAATAAAATGAAATAATATTAAATATTTAATTGAAATAAGGGCAGATAAATAAGACTTTGGCAAATGAATACAATACAGTTGAAAATATGATTGTTATTAATCCAAATATTTCAAAAACTACTTTAAATGTAAATCATGTATATAAACCAAGTTAATGACACAGATTGTCAGAGTGGCTTAAAAAACTGAACCCGGGGGGGAGTGCAGATGACGGAGGAGTAGCAGGCTGAGATGACATCAGATAGCAGGAGATCAGCTAGATAGTCTATCAAAACATTCCGAACACCTACAAATCCAACAGGAGATTGAAGAAAATTCGAGCAGCAATTCTAGAAACAGGAAATTGACCACTTTCTGAAAGGTAGGACATGCGGAGAAGTGAATCTGAAGCGACGGATAGACCCCAGGGGGAGGGGCCGGCTCCCAGCAAGTGGCAGAGCAATGGAGCACAAAATCAGAACTTTTAAAAGTCTGCTCGACATCACTCCAGAGGCTAAGCAGGGGTGGAGCCCTTGTGGGAACAGCATGGTCTCAGGTCCCACGGGGTCACAGAAGGATCAGGGATGTCTGAGTGTCACAACACTTGTAGGTATTAGAGCAGGGAAGCTGGCTACAGAGACAGAGCTGAGGAGCGAGATCTCAAATCAGGGTTACATTAAACTGTGATTCGTGTCACAGTCAGGCCACTACTCTTTGAGCAGGGAACCCAACAAGTGGCAAATCTGGGGAGAGCCCCCCCCCGCCCCGGAAGAGAGGCAGGGATCTGCTGGATTTGGAGACTCCAGGAGGGGTTGTGTGCAAGACAAAGAGATGCTCCATCACAGGCCGGGTGAGCTCAGAGCGCGGCCAGAGGCCAGGGAGACGAGAATGACTGAGTGCTTTTCTCTGAGGGAGCACAGAGGAGAGGGGCCCTGAGCTCTCAGCTCCTCCAGGGCAGGGCTTGCAAGGCCGCCATTTTCATTCCCATCCTCCAGAGCTCCAGGGAAACCATTCAGGGTATAAAAGCTCCCAAAAGCAAACCTGAGCTGATTAGTTATCCCAGCCCCTGGCAAGGGTGGAGCAAAGACACTTGAGAATCACTACAACAGGCCCCTCCACCCAGAAGATCAGCAAGAATTGCCAGCCAAGACCAAGCTCACTGATCAAGGAGAATAGCAGAATTCCAGAGGAGGGGAAAGCAAAGCATGGAATTCATGGCTTTCTCCCCATGATTCTTTAGTCTTGCAAAGTTAGTTAAATGTTTTTTTCCTTATTCTAATTTTTTTTACTTCACTCTTTCCTCTTTTAATGTTTTTTTTAAAGATTTTATTTTATTTTATTGACAGACAGAGATCACAAGTAGGCAGAGAGGCAGGCAGAGAGAGAGGGGGAAGCAGGCTCCCCGCTGAGCAGAGAGCCTAATGCGGGGCTTGATCCCAGGACTCTGGGATCACGCCCTGAGCCGAAGGCAGAGGCTTTAACCCACTGAGCCACGCAGGAGCCCCTCTTTTAATGTTTTTATAACTGGTTTATTTTAACAATACCTTTCTTTAAAAAAATCTTTTTGAACCTTCATTATTATAGTCATATTTTATCCTTCATTGTATGTAACTTAATTTTTTGTATACACATAGGGTTTTTTCTTTAAAAAATTTTGGGATACAACTTCTTCTAATAGATCAAAATGTGCCCTAAATCTAGCACAGGGCTTTGTTTAGTCTTGAGACTGAGCAAATTCTCTCCACTTTCTTTTCCTTTCTTTTCCCAACCAATTTATCAACTCCGATTTTAGAATTTTTTTAAATTTTCATCTTTATAGTCATATTCCATCCCTTCATTGTGTTTACCCTTATTTTTTTTTGTATATATATATATATATATACATATATATATATATATATAAGTTTTTGTGTATATATTTTTTGTGTATATATATGTTTGTGTATATATATGTTTTTCTTTCTCTAAAATTTTGGGAGGTAAGAGACCAAAATACTCCCAAAATTTAGTGGGTGGCTCTGTTCTATTCACCAGTCTAATACATATTTTTTAAAAAAATTTTTTTGAACTTTTCTTTACCTCTTTTCTTCTCCCCATGACATAGGGTCTCTTCTGATTTGATTAATGCACATTTTTCTGGGGTCTTTGCCACCCTTTTAGTATTTTATCCCCTCGTTCATGTATCTTATCTGGATAAAATGACCAGGCAGAAAACCAAACCACAGAAAAAAGAACAAGGGGCAGTACTAAAGGCTAGGGACCTAATCAATTCGGACATTGGTAACATGTCAGATCTAGAGTTCAATGATGATTCTCAAGGTGCTAGCTGGGCTTGAAAAAGGCATGGAAGATATTAGAGAAACCTTGTCTGGAGAAATAAAAGCCCTTTCTGGAGAAATAAAAGAAATAAAATCTAACCAAGCTGAAATCAAAAAAGCTATTAACGAGGTACAATAAAAAATGGAGGCTCTTACTGCTAGGATAAATGAGGCAGAAGAGACAATTAGAGTTATAGAAGACCAAATAATGGAGAAAAAAGAAGCTGAACAAAAGAGAGACAAGCAACTACTGGACCACGAGGGAAGAATTTGAGAGATAAGTGATACCATAAGACAAAACAATATTAGAATAACTGGATTCCAGAAGAAGAAGAAAGAGAGATGGGGGCAGAAGGTATATTGGAGCGAATTATTATAGAGAATTTTCCTAATATGGCAAAGGAAACAAATATCAAAATACAGGAGCCGCAGAGAATCCCCCTCAAAATCAATAAGAATAGGTCCACACCCCAACATCTTATAGTAAAACTTACAAATCTTAGTGACAAAGAGAAAATCCTGAAAGCAGCCCAGGACAAAAAGTCTGTAACATACACTGGTAAAAATATTAAATTGGCAGCAGACTTATCCACAGAGACCTGGCAGGCCAGAAAGAATTGGCATGATATATTCAGAGCAATAAATGAGAAAAACATGCAGCCAAGAATACTATATCCAGCTAGGTTATCATTGAAAATAGAAGGAGAGATAAAAAGCTTCCAGGACAAACAAAAA
The DNA here is from genome assembly GCF_902655055.1 of Lutra lutra. Taxonomy (NCBI): domain Eukaryota; kingdom Metazoa; phylum Chordata; class Mammalia; order Carnivora; family Mustelidae; genus Lutra; species Lutra lutra. The sequence continues at coordinate 140,691,737 of NC_062281.1, forward strand.
CTTAAAGAAATTTGTAAACACCAAAGTAGCTCTATAGGAAATACTGAAAGGGGTCCTATAAGCAATGAGAGAGCCTAAAAGTAGTAGACCAGAAAGGAACAGAGACAATATACAGTAACAGTCACCTTACAGGCAATACAATGGCACTAAATTCATATCTCTCAATAGTTACCCTGGAGGCGCCTGGGTGGCTCAGTGGGTTAAAGCCTCTGCCTTTGGCTCAGGTCATGGTCCCGGTGTCCTGGGATCGAGCTCCACATCGGGCTCTCTGCTCAGCAGGGAACCTGCCTCCTCCTCTCTCTCTCTGCCTGCCTCTCTGCCTACTTGTGATCTCTATCTGTCAAATAAATAAATGAAATCTTAAAAAAAAAAAATAGTTACCCTGAAGGTAAATGGGCTAAATGCCCCAACAAAGAAAAAGGGTATCAGAATGGATAAAAAAACAAAATACATCAATATGCTGTCTACAAGAAACTCATTTTATACCGAAAGACGTCTCCAGATTTAAAGTGAGGGGGTGGAAAATAATTTATCATGCTAATGGACATCAAAAGAAAGCTGGGGTAGCAATCCTTATATCCAATAAATTAGATTTTAAGCCAAAGACTATAATAAGAGATGAGGATGGACACTATATCATGCTCAAAGGGTCTGTCCAACAAGAAAATCTAACAATTTTAAATATCTATGCCCCTAACATGGGAGAAGCCACCTATATAAACCAATTAATAACAAAATCATAGAAACACATAAACAATAATACAATAATAACAGGGGACTTTAACAGCCCCCTCACTGAAATGGACAGATCATCCAAACAAAAGATCAACAAGGAAATAAAGGCCTTAAATGACACACTGGACCAGATAGACAGATATATTCAGAACATTCCATCCCAAAGCAACAGAATACACATTCTTCTCACGTGCACATGGAACATTCTTCAGAACAGATCACATCCTGGGTCACAAATCAGGTCTCAACTGGTACCAAAAGACTGGAATCGTTCCCTGCATATTTTCAGATATTCTCAAGAAACAAGAAAGGTCTCAAGTATACAACCTAACCCTACACCTAAAGGAGCTGCAGAAAAAAACAGAAAAGAAAGCCTAAACCCAGCAGGAGAAGAGAAGTAATAAAGATCAGAGTGGAAATCGATGAAATAGAAACAAACAAACAAAAAAAAAAAAAAAAAAAAAAAAACAATAGAACAAATCAATGAAACAAGGAGCTGGTTCTTTGAAAGACTTAATAAGATTGATAAACCCCTGGCCAGACTTATCAAAAAGAAAAGAGAAAGGACCCAAATAAATAAAATCATGAGTGAAAGACAGAGGTCACAACCAACACCAAAGTAATACAAACAATTATAAGAACATATCATGAGCCCTATTCACCAGCAAATTTGACAATCTGGAAGATATGGATGCATTCCTAGAGACATTCCTGAACCAGGAAGAAATAGAAAACCTAAGCAGACCCATACCCAGTAAGGAGATTGAAGCAGTCCTCAAAAATCTCCCAACAAACAAGAGCCTGGGGCCAGACAGCTTCCCAGGGCAATTGTACCAAACATTTAAAGAATTAATTCCTATTCTCCTGTAACTATTCCAAAAAATAGAAATGGAAGGAAAACTTCCAAACTCAGTTTATGAGACCAACATTACCTTGATCCCAAAACCAGACAAAGATCCCATCAAAAAAAGAGAATTACAGACCAATATCCTTGATGAAGACAGATGCGAAAATTCTCACCAAAATACTAATCAATAGGATCCAACAGTACATTGAAAGGATTATTCACCATGACCAAATGGGATTTATTCCAGGGCTGCAAGTTTGGTTCAACATCTGCAAATCAATCAATGTGACACAATACATTAATAAAAGAAAGAATAAGAACCACATGATACTCTCAATAGAAGCTGAAAAAGCATTTGACAAAGTACAGAACCCTTTCTTGATCAAAACTCCTCAAACTGTAGGGATAGAGGGTACATACCTCAATATCACCAAAGCCATCTATGAGAAACCCACAGCGAATATCATTCTCAATGGAGAAAAACAGAACTTTTCCGCTAAGGTCAGGAACAAGGCAGGGATGTCCATTATCACCACTGCTATTCAACATAGAAGTAGAAGTCCTAGCCTCAGCAATCAGACAAGAAGAAGAAATTAACAGCATCCAAATCAGCAAAGAAGTCAAACTATCACTCTTTGCAGATGATATGATACTTTATGTGAAAAACCCAAAAGACTCCACTCCAAATCTGCTAGAACTTGTACAGGAATTCAGTAATGTGTCAAGATATAAAATTAATGCACAGAAATCAGTGGCATTTCTATACACCAACAACAAGACAGAAGAAAGAGAAATTAAGGAGTCAATCCCACTTACAATTGCACCCAAAAGTATAAGATACCTAGGAATAAACCTAACCAAATAGGCAAAGAATCTGTACTCAGAAAACTATAAAGTACTCATGAAAGAAATTGAGGAAGACACAAAGAAATGGAAAAATGTTCCGTGCTCATGATTGGAAGAACAAATATTACAAAAATGTCTATGCTACCTAAAGCAATCTATACATTTAATACAATCCCTATCAAAATCCCATCCTTTTTTTTTTCCCAAAGAAATGGAACAAATAATCCTAAAATTTATATGGAACCAGAAAAGACCTCGAATAGCCAGAGGAATATTGAAAAAGAAAGCCAGAGTTAGTGGCATCACAATTCCAGACTTCAAGCTCTATTACAAAGCTGTCATCATCAAGACAGTATGGTCCTGACACAAGAAGAGACACATAGATCAATGGAACAGAATAGAGAGCCCAGAAATAGACCCTCAACTCTATGGGCAACTAATCTTCGAAAAAACAGGAAAGAATGTCCAATGGAAAAAAGACAGTCTCTTCAACAAATGGTGTTGGGAAAATTGGACAGCCACATGCAGAAAAATGAAACTGGACTATTTCCATACACCACACATGAAAATAGACTCAAAATGGATGAAGGACCTCAATGTAAGAAAGGAATCCATCAAAATCCTTGAGGAGAACAAAGGCAGCAACCTCTTCGACCTCAGCTGCAGCAACTTCTCCCTAGAAACATTGTCAAAGGCAAGGGAAGCAAGGGGAAAAATGAACTTTTTGACTTGATCAAGATCAAAAGCTTTTGCACAGCAAAGAAAACAGTTATCAAAACCAAAAGACAACTGACAGAATGGGAGAAGATATTTGCCAATGACATATCAGATAAAGGGCTAGTATCCAAAATCTATACAGAACTTATCCAACTCAACACCCAATGAACAAACAATCCAATCAAGAAATGGGCAGAGGACATGAACAGATATTTCTGCAAAGAAGACATCCAGATGGCCAACAGATGTATGAAGAAGTGCTCCAAATCACTCGGCATCAGGGAAATACAAATCAAAACCACAATGAGATACCACCTTATGCCTGTCAGAATGGCTATAATTAATAAATCAGGAAATGACAGATGCTGGCAAGGATGCAAAGAAAGGGGAACCCTCCTACACTGTTGGTGGGAATGCAAGCTGGTGCAACCACTCTGGAAAACAGCATGGAGTTTCCTCAACATTTGAAAATAGAGCTACCCTATGACCCAGCAATTGCACTACTGGGTGTTTACCCTAAAGATACAAATGTAGTGATCCAAAGGGGCACATGCACCCGAATGTTTATAGCAGCAATGTCCACAATAGCCAAACTATGGAAAGAACCTAGGTGTCCATCAACAGATGAATGGATAAAGAAGATGTAGTATATATGTACAATGGAATACTATGTGGCCATGTAAATAAATGAAATCTTGCCATTTTTGACGACATGGACGGAACTAGAGGGTATTATGCTGAGTGAAATAAGTCAATCAGAGAAAGACAATTATCATATGATCTTCTTGATATGAGGAAGTTGAGAGGCAACATGGGGGGTTTGGAGGGTAGGAAAGGAATAAATGAAACAAGATGGGATCAGGAGGGAGACAAACCATAAGAGACTCTTTATCTCACAAAACAAACTGAGGGTTGCTGCGGGGAGAGGGGGTAGGGAGAGGGTGGTTGGATTATGGGCAATGGGAAAGGTATGTGCCATGGTGAGTGCTGTGAAGTGTGTAAACCTGGCAATTCACAGTCCTGTACCCCTGGGGCTAATAATGCATTATATGTTAATTTAAAAAAAAATAGGACCCAACTATATGTTATCTACAAGCAACTCACTTTAGTATATGTGCTGCCGAAGCGAGCACCAAGCAACTCACTTTAAATGTAAAGACACAAATAGGTTAAAAGTAAAGGGATAGAGAAAGAAATACAATGTTAACACTAGTCAAAAGAAAGTTGGAGTAGCTATATTAATTTCAGACAAAGCTGATTTCAGAACAAGGAAAGATACCATGGACAAAAAAAGACATTACAGAATATCAAAGGGATTAATTCTACAAGAAGCCGTATCTAACCTAAAAGTGTATGCACCTAAAAACAATGTTGAAAATATATAAGACAAAAGCTGATGGAATTGCAAGGAGAAATAGACAAATCTACTCTTGCAGTAGAAGACTAGATGTAAGCAATTGATAAGTAGAACAGGCATAAAATTAGTAAGGATATATTTGACCTGAACAGCACCCAATCAAATAGATCTAATTCACATTTATAGAAGACTCTATCCAACAACAATAGAATATACATTCTCTTGAGTTTACATGGGACACTCACCAAAATACAACACTTTCTGGCCCGTAACACAACTTAAAAATGTAAAAGAGTAAAAATCATATAAAGTGTGTTCTCAAACCACAATAGAATTGAACTAAAAGTCAATATAAGAAAAATATCAACACAATCTCCAAATACCTGAAAATTAAAGAACATAATTCTAAGTAACACATGGGTGAAGAAAGAAGTCTTAAGGGAAATTTTTAAATACTTTGAACTAAAAGAAAATAAAAATGCAACTTACCGGGGTGCTTGGCTCAGTTGTTTAAACGTCTGCCTTTGGCTCAGGTCATGATCCCGGGTTCCTGGAATTGAGCCCCACATCAGGCTCTCTATTCAGGGGGATCCTGCTTCTTCCTCTGCCCAGCTTTCACCCCCCATGCTCATGTTCCCTCTCTATATGTACAAAAAATAAAATATTTTTTAAAATGCAACTTATCAAGACTTCTGGAAGTAAGTGAAAGCAATAGTTTAGAGGGAACTTTGTAGTATTAAATACATATTTTAGAAATTGATAAAGATCTAAAATCAATAACCTAAGCTTGCACATTAGGAAATTTAAGAAAGAATAGCTATTTAAGTCTAGAGTAAGCAGAAAATATCATAAAAACTAGAATAGAAAGCAATGAAATTGAAAATAGGAAAATAATGAAGAAAATCAAGGAATTTCAAAGATGGTTTTAAAAACACACACACACACAAAAAAAAACCTGATAACCTCTAGCCAGACTAACTGGAGACAAATTTAGAGAGGTAGAGAGCTAAAACTAGAACACAAGTTACCAATATCAGAAATTAAGGAAGAGTCATTACTATTGACCCAATGAAAATTAAAAAGAAACCTATGAACACTAAATCTCATCCTTGCCTCCACTTAGGCAACAGTTCAATTTTCTCCATAGACAATCAGTTGAACTGTTTTTGCAAAATTGCACAGCAAAATAATTATTAAACTTCTCAATTTATAAAATATGTTCTCAAAACTCAGTATAGAACCAATAGTCTTGAAATCCAGGGCTTTACATTGTAAGTAGATTTCTTTATAAAAAAAGCAATATTTGACTTAAAAACTGTTAAAAGCTTGAAGAACACACAGCATAAATATTATACCATCAAGGTAAATGTTGAGGAAACTGCACCATGCTCTAAGAGCCACAGAAAAAGTTCAGTTAACTGGGGGAAACAAGGAGATATTTCTTCGTTAGTGAAAAATATAAGGGAATTTGGTCAGTGTTGTGAGTTTGGAAAGTGTTGAGATCCTGTTCCTTTCAATGATTCCCTGGGTGAATTAAGATATCTTGGAAACCTCAGAAAATGTCAGGAGAATCTTAGAAATCTGAGAATTGGCATGCCTCCCGGATAAGTTTTGGTTCATTATTAGTCTTGGCCAGGTAGTAGTTTTCTAACACTGCTATAATAATATTTGTGCCTTTATTGTCTTTCGGTTCTATAGAAGTCCAATATGAGTCTCACTGGGATAAAAATCAAGGTCTTGGCAAAGTTGTGTTCCTTTCTGGAGGCTCTAGGGGAGAATCCATTTTCTTGCTTTTTCCAGAATCTATAGGCCAGCTTCATTTTTTGGCTCATGATTCCTTCCCTCCATCTTCAAAACCAGCATGTTTCATCTCTACAACCATTCTTTAATAGTCATATCTCATTCTGATCTCAGCTGGGAAAAGTTCCATTTTTAAAGACCTGTATGGTAAAGTTAATCCAGTAGATTCTTAAGTTGAACACATATGCAAAATTCTCTGTGCCATGTAGGGTAACTTACAGGTTCTGGGGATTAGAATGAAGACACTTTGGGGAGGGAGATGGTGTGGGTGAAGGCACTATCCTACTTTCCAGGTAATGCTTGAAAAAGACATGTAAGTAGATGGGCTAGAATGGCATCTTGAAGTACCCCACATGTTAGTTGAGAAAAAGTATATTTACTTTCCTACCAAAAGGCACAAAATTTTCTGAGAGAGAGCAGGCTCACTGGAACAATATGATGAAGGGCCAGGTCAGAGTGTATAAGGTGGCATATTCTGTCAATGATCATGAAAGACAAGGGATATAAATAATATCTATGTCAAAGAAAGAGGCCATTGCCTAATGAACAGGATAAATGACTCAAAACTCAATAGACACCAGCAATGGCCAGAGAATAGCCACAAACAAGGGCTCACTCCCCATGATGTCCAATAATACATAATTGCCTGGAATTAAGACTTTACTGATACATCTATTTAAATTTTTACTTCATTGTATTCGTGCCATGGAATAAATGGACTTACATGGAGGTGACTACACTAAATTACATTTATTAGGGAGATTCTAGGCAGCAAATAATTTACCAAAAAAATAAATACACAAATTAACATGTGATTAGGAAATTAGTTTTCACTTTGCAAACATTAGTTCTAAAGTCAGAGAGACCAGACCAGAACCCCAGTTTCACCATGTTGTAGCTGTGTGACCTTCAACATAAAATGCAATGCCTCTAAATCTCAATGTTTTCATATGTAGGATAATAAGTTTGTAAACTATTTAATAGAAAATTGAGATTCTAGGGACCTGGGTTGTTGTAGGGGCATGGGTTGTTATACAAAGAAAAGGAAAATGCTAAATTGCTCTGTTGAATTAATATCAGATTGGAACAAAAGGATAAATACTAGAAAATATAAGCAAATAAATATTATGGCAGAAAGCTAGGGTCTAGCTTTGAGACTTTTAGGATCAGAAATAGCTAACTGAATCTTAAATAGCTATTGAATTTTAAATTGTGTTACCATGATGAAAATACTTCCATCTCTCCAACACATTGAGTAGTCTTTTTAAAAAAAATATTTATTTATTTGTCTTTGGGATGGTGTGGGGTTTTTTTTCTTCCAGCTGTATTGAAGTATACTTGCTAAATAAAAACTCTATATACTTAAAATATACAACTTGATGCTTTTTGAGTAAAGTCTTATACACACACAAATACCTTTTTTTGAATTATTTGTGTGATACTAATTAACTCAGTTAATGAAAGGTAGAGCAAAGACAAACAAAACCATAGAAATAATCCTTAAACTCAACTAATTCAGTGTAAGCCTTTCAAAGCCACAGAGAAGTATAAGGACATAGGCCCCTAGCAAAAGGCAAAGATCCTAGAGAGTTTATTTTATATTTCTGAAGAATATGAAAGAAGTTTATAAGATCATTTCTATAGCACTAATTTCCCTACTCACATCTCCAACCTCTAATTCCTCTTCATTTTTACTTACAGCCACACTATATTCTTATGTGTTTTTATTTGTGCATTATCTATGTGCCCCCAAAACTGCAAGTACCATCAAAAGAGTTCTTTTTTACTATTGCATCCCTGTAGACTACAACTATGCCTGGGACATACCAAGAGTTCAAAATAGTGTTGGATGACTGAATGAATGATTGTATATCTAGATCTTAAGTTGCAAGAAGATACTGGCTAATCTCTGAGTTAAACATGTAAATCATTATAAAACAAATAGCAGACCAACACTGTGTGCTAACATAGAAGAATATGGATCAGGAGATTATGAAAGGGAAGAAAAAGGATGAAGAGGAGATGCAACATGGGAAAGTACCACAGGAGGACTGTGAATTGGTAATAGAGATTCTTCCACGAGAAATGAAATTCCATTAAGGTAGTTCTTATTAGTCAACCATTGGCACAAATAATGCTATAAAACAATCCACCCCAAAATACAGTTGCATAGAACAATAAGCATTTATTACTTGCTCGTACATCTGCACATTGGTTGATATTCTTTTGATCTAAACTAGACTCAGCTGATCTTAACTGCAACCACAGATTCAGTTCATGAATTTTGTTTCAGTTCATTCATGTCTTTCATTCTTTTGGGAACAGTAGGTAGATAATCTGGGTTACATTTTTTTTTTAATAGGATGGCAAAAAAACTCAAAGAATATTAATTAGAATCACACAAAATTTGTAAGGCCTGGACTCAAAACCGGCACACTGTTTTTCCTGTCAACATTTCACTGGCCAAAGAAAATCACATGGCCAAGCCCAGTAGCAATGAGGCAGAGATGAATATTCCTCTCATGGTGGTTCAAGAGAAAAAAAGGAAAAGTAGGAAATATTTGCTATACAATAATCTAATTTTCCACAACACAGTAGCTGATAATAAACCCAGAAATCTCAATGTCTTAAAGATTTATTTCTTACAGTACAGTTCAGTGTAGATCAGTGATACATGATCATTTTCCACATTTAGTGACTCAGAGTTTTTCCATATAATAGCTATGACATTCTCTGCATGTCATCCTCCAGAAATGCCCTGTCTGATCCAACAGAATAGCCTCTATCTATAGGTGGCCACTGAGTACTTGAAATAGGTATTCAGTCTTGATTGAGATCAGTTGTAAATATAAAATAAATGGATTTTCGGGGCACCTGGGTGGCTCAGTGGGTTAAAGCCTTTGCCTTCAGCTCAGGTCATGATCCCAGGGTCCTGGAATCGAGCCCCGCATCGGGCTCTCTGCTCAGTGGGGAGCCTGCTTCCTCCTCTCTCTCTCTGCCTGCCTCTCTGCCTACTTGTGATCTGTCAAATAAATAAATAATTTTAAAAAATGGATTTTGAAGGAAGGGTATTAAAAATACACTATCTTTTAATTAATTTTAAATTGATCACATTGTTTGAAGGGTTATTTATTTATTTATTTATCTGAGAGAGTGCACCAGCATGGGGAGCAGAAGAGGGAGAAGCAGGACCCCAACACAGGGCTAGATCTCAGGACTCTGAGATCATGACCTGAGCCAAAACTAAGAGTCTGACACTTAACTGACTGAAAAACCCAGATGCCCTTAAATTAATTACATATTTAAATGATAATATATTGGATATATTGTATTAAATAAATACATTAGTGAATTAACTTCACCTGTTTCTTTTTATGGTTTTTAATGTGCCTCCTGGAAAATGTTTAATAATATATATGTCACTTTGTATTTTTACTAGACAGCACTGCTCTAGGACCAGCCAACACACCAAGGAAGTAAAATAATAGTGGAAAGACTTCACCAGAAATTTTAGGGACCAATCTAGAGATGGCATTCATCAATCCTTTTGTATTCCATTAGCCAGAATTATCACCTAAGTGCAAGGGAGCTAGAAAAGTAGGGGACCCAGGTAGAAAGGAAGAATACAAATAATCATGAGCACTATAATTCATCATTTGCTATCCTGCCTCACATCTGAAAGTGAATTTCTTTCTATAAAAAAAAACTCTGGACAGGGGCCAAGATGCTGCATTCCAGAAGAGGAAATAAACAGAATAGAGATCATAATGGAAGAGCCATTAGAAGTGGAGATAAAACTAATCATTAAAGTAAAAATTAAAAAGGCACCACCAAAGGTGGATAATGACTCAGGGACACAGGAAACCCAGATATAAGGACTCAGAGCTCTGGTTTTGAAATTATTGTTCTTCTCTCCCTTAGCTTTTCCTTCCAACACTGATTGGTGAAGATTACTACATTACTTATTTTTTTTAATATTTTATTTATTTTTATTTATTTGACAGAGAAATCACAAGTAGGCAGAGAGGCAGGCAGAGAGAGAGGGGAAGTAGTCTCCTTGCTAAGCAGAGAGCCCGAAGCGGGGCTTGATCCCAGGACTCTGAGATCATGACCCGAGCTGAAGGCAGTGGCTTAACCCACTGAGCCACCCAGGTACCCCTACATTACTTAATTCTTAATGAGAACAAGGATTCTGTGAAAACTTTGCCACTTATATGCAATCCCAGACTTGACTTTATTTGAATAAAATATTCCATATGGTTGCTTCGAAGCTGGTACATTTTTTTAAGCTAGTAAATTTTCACCAAATATCTTGTTCTAAGAATGCAAATGAGAGGATTGTGCTGTGTCCTATATCAGTTCTCTATATAGCATCTATGTCAGGTAATAAAGGACCAAACTTTCAGCTTGTGATTTTGTGGATTCATGGGAGCAAAATGATTGACATCAGTGTTTATATAACTGATATGGTGATCAACATACTCAAATATCTCTGCTCAAACTTCTCTTAATTTCTATGAAATTTTCTGATCTTCAAAAAAAACATGATTCTACAGTATTTATTTCAGCAGAGCATATACCACAAAAGAAACCCTGTTTCTTTAAAAGTTTGTCTCACTGCTCTGTGCTTCTGTCTTGCTAAATTTTGGTGATGTTTTCTCAAGACATTTTTTCAAGTGACTTAACTTACTTTTTTATTTAATTGAAAAATACATTTTTATAAAGTGCATTCACATGATGTTAAATTATAAAGCTTTGATAATATACAGTGGGGAATAAAAAAACCTCCCTCTAGCCATCTAGTTCCTCTCTGTAGTACATCTTTGCTGAGTTTATTTTCTGTCTCCTACAGATATTTTAGTGACTGGAGATGGCTATTAGCAAACTAATGCTTAATCCTTAATCTCTTCTCAACTATTCTCTGAGAAAGTGACAGCAGTTTGGGTTTGTTTTTTTTTTTTTTTTTCCTGTTTTTACAGCTATCCTAATTAAAAAAAAAATGAAACTGAGTATGAAATAGTCATCTATCTGACTGGTTCATTCAGAAAAAACTTTCCTTAGCCTGTAGTAGTAATCCACTCTACAACCTTTCCTACATGTTCTATGGAGCATATTTTGGGAATGTCTCCCTAGCTTCACACCATGGGTTAACACAGTAATTCCAAACCAAAAGCATTTAGTATTTGGCTAGTAAGATCCATCCCTTGTGGAATCAGTAGGGGACAGATACATAGACATGCATACACACATGTGTGTGTGCATGTGCATATAAATATATATACACACATGTATGTTTTAGATATGGGATTTATGTATGAATATATACTTATATATAAATAACATATAAAATATAGTTATATATGAGGTTTATATGTATGAAATAAACCTATTATTTTCTTATAGCTTCAAAAACATAAAACTCATAATTTTTCCAAAGACTCCATATTAAGTCAAATATAGTAATTTCTCAGACAAAAATTTAAGTGATCATAATGTACCAAAAACACTTGGACAGGCACAGAGGATATAACATAAACTAGAAAAATGTATCCTTTCCTTTATGCAGCTTACAGTCTATAAGAGAAAATCAGAAAATTAAACAAGTAATCATGTGTATGATAGTGTTAAGGCAGGTTGCTTCCCAAGGAAGAAACATAACTGAGACTAAAAAAATGATGAAATAATAAGAGGCAGAAAATAATGTTCTAGTCAGAGAAGCAACATGTAAGAAGGCCAGAGACAAAAGAGAACATCTCAGATTTAAGGAATTACATGAAACATTTTCACAGGAGTGTGGACTGTAAGGGTGGAGCTGTGAGACAAGAGTGCACAGTAGTGGCCCAGAAGAGAAAATGATAAACTGCCTGAGGGCAAGGACAAGTCATGACAGCTTCACAGGAGTTAAGGTTGAAGTACAACTTGCCCTAGATGTTAACAGTTTTTCAGGTGAAGGAAATAATATAATGCAAGAGGAAAGACACTTGGATGTGAAGTGACAAGTAACTTGTCCAAATGTATCTAGTATGTGACAATTCCAGGGCAGTTCTATTCTAAAGTCCATGCTCTAACCCCATAAACAGGCTTGGAGCCATGCAGAATAACAGTGAAGCATATAGAATGAAAGAGTCCTAACGTAGCTGGTCTGTGTTATAAGAAGTTATACAGATAGCCAATAAGAATATGAAAAGGTACTGGACATCACTAATCATCAGAAAAATGCAAATCAAAATCACAATAAGATATCACCTCACACCTATAAGAATGGATATTACCAAAAAGATGAGAAATAACAAGTGTTGACAAGAATGGAGTAAAGGGAACACTTGTGCCCTCTTGGTAGGAATGTAAATTGGTATAGCCAATTTTCCATATTATGGGAAACAGTATGGAGTTTCCTCAAAAAATTAAAAATAGAAGTATTATACAATCTAATAATCCCATTTCTGGATATATATCCAAAGAAAATGAGATCAATATCTAGAGAAGCTATCTGCACACCCATTGTCTTTACAGCATTAGTCACAATAGCCAAGATATTGAAACAAGATAGGTGTTCATCATCTGATGAATAAAGAGGTGATATGTAATACTATACGACTATTATACAGCCATGAAAATGAAAGAAATTCTGCCATTTGCAATAACGTGGAAGAAAAGAGAGGACATTATACTAAGTGAAATAAACCAGACAGAGAAAGACAAATACTACATGATCTCACTTATATATGAAATTAAAAAAAAAAAACAAAAATAAAAACAAAAAAACCTAACTCTTAGAAACAGTAGAATGGTAGTTACTAAGGGCTGAGGTGTGGGGGACATGGGAAAATGCTGGTCAAAGGATACAAGCCTTTAGTTATAAGATGAATAAGTTTGGGATCTAATGTGCTGCATAATGACTATGGTTAATAATAATGTATACTTGAAATTATCATGATGGGTGAATAGATCGTAGGAGTTCTCACCACACATGTATAAAAGGTAACTGTGTGGTATGCATGGGTTAATTAACCATGTTGTGGTAATCATTTCACAAAATTTATCAATTGTTCACATTGAACACTTTAAATGTATACAATTTTATTTGTCCATTACAATTAAATAAAGCTGGAAAGAAAACTGTAAATTGTATTACATTTTACCAAAGAAGTTAAGGAATGATTAGTCATGTCTTTTAAATAAAGAACACTGAGGCCTGTTACCTGTTGTTTATCTGCTGCTTATTTTTAGTATGTTCTAGTCAGTTAGCTGCATGGTCAATAATTTTTAGCAAACACCTATGGTGAGTCCACCACATTAGGAGCAATAAGGGGATAAAATAAAGTCATCGTCTCTGCACTAGAATCATTTATAATTTAGTGAAGGAGAGATAATAAGCAAAGAAAATAGAATCAATAATCAGACCATATATATTCAAATTATAGACTCAGCAGAATCAAGTGGAACAATATCACCAAATCATCAAAACTTGACTTGGTAACATTTATCCATTCATCTTTCATGTATAGTTTAATGAAAGGTAGATTTTTAGAGCTGATCTCTAGAATAAAAAAAGACCCAGGTTCTCTGTCATTCACTTGCTCTTAGAAGCTGAGCAAGTTCCACAAGTTCTCTGTACCTTAGTTTTCTCTTTTATGAAATACAGTTAATAACAGTTTCTACTTCATCAAGATTAAAAGATAATGCATATAAAATACTTAGCATAATATCTGGCATAATATAAGTCATTATTATTCTTCATCAAATATTTATTGGGGAATTTCATAGGTACCAGATACTCACATTATACCAAGAATACAAAGATTAATCAAAGAACACTGGACTGCTAAGTTATCAGTAAATAATTCTACCAAGGTAATGTTTAAAGCAGACAACTTCCGTATTCAGGTTTCCTTGGCTTGTAAGCTAATCATGAATTCTGCCAAATGCTTCAAGTGTTGAGAATAAGAACGATTCAATGTTGAGAGGGCAAGTAAAAAAAGAACAGCCTTAAATTAGACCTTTTCAAAAAGAAGAATTAGCCCCATTGTCCTTATTAAAAATATAAAGCAAACTCTCCTGCTAGTCATAAAGAAATCTCTCATAACCAGTACCTCCTAAAACCTCAAAATTATTGGTTTAAAATTTAGATTATTAAAGAAAGACAATTATCATATGATCTCACTCATATGTGGAATTTAAGAACAAGGCAGAGGATCACAGGTGGAGAGAGGAAAAGATGAAACAAGGTGAAACCAGAGAGGTAGACAAAACTTAAGAGACTCTTAATCATAGGAAACAAATTGAGGGTTTCTGGAGGAAGGGGGGTGGAGGGATGTGGTAACTGGGTGATGGACACTGGGGAGGGTATGTGCTGTAATGAACACTGATATTATATAAGACTGATGAATTACAGACCTGTACCCCTGAAACAAATAATACATTATATGTTAATTTAAATTTACAAAACTAAAAAATAATATAAAATTTTAGATTATTAAAGCAAGGCTAGTCCCTGTAAAGGAATATTTGATTATAAAATAGGAAACCATCTTGAACTAAAAACACAATTGCCTTAACTGCTTACATGCTATACAGTTCTTCCCTGTAGAAGCAAATTACCAGGGCACCAGGGTGCCTCAGTCGATTAAGTGGCTGCCTTCGGCTCAGGTCATGATCCTAGGGTCCTGGGATCAAGCCCTACATTGGGATCCCTACTCAGAAGAGGGCCTGCTTCTCCCTCTCCCTCTGCCTGCCCCTCTGCCTGCTTGTGCTATCTCTCACAAATAAACAAGTAAAATCTTTAAAAGAAGAAGAAGAAGCATCAGCAGCACCAAATTACCATGTCCAAAACTGAAAGATACTCCCTTTAGTGGAAAAAAAATAAAATAAAAGCCTGAGTATGATAATAAGCTAACCCTATATTTTGCCTTTGTCTATGTAGGGAATTTTTTTTTTGCTGTTTGTTTTCATTTACATAGAATCACTAGAATAGCTCATATAGGACAAGAAAACACATAACATATAATAAGTCTCAGGGCAGATATAAGGAATTCAAAGAAGTATGTCAATACAGGAAAGCTAAGCTGAGGATTATTTGACAGTTTTCTTTTTTTTCCCCCAAAGATTTATTTATCTGAGAGACAGAGAACACATAAGTGGGGGTGGCAGGGTGAGGGGTAGCAGGGCGTGGGCAGAGAGAAAGAATCTCAAGGAGACTCCCTGCTGAGCACAGAGCCCTAAACTGGACCAATTTCACAACCTGAGATTAGGGCCTCAGCAGAAATCAAGAGTAAGACTGAGCCACTCAGGCATCCCCTGCATTTTTCTTATCCACCCCCTCAATCAAAACCTTTAGCAGAGGAGTCAGTATTCTTAATAAAACCCCCACATTTTATTATAAACAAATACAAACTAGCACTGGATCACAAATATTTATTCTATGAGTATAAAAATAATAAATAAATAACTGTTAATACCAAGATATTATCTAGAGTCACTTTGCATTAACTCATTTAATTCTTAAAATCATATGAGCTGGGTTCCTTTATTATCCATACTTTACAGATATGAAACAAGTGTTGAAAGAATAAGTAACTTGTCTAAGGCTATAGAGTGAACTTCAGTTTCTTCATCTGTAAGTAATAATAACAAACATGCTAATAACAGTTTTGTGGGTTTTTTCCACCATTTAAAATGTCATCCTCAGTATATTTTTCTCTCTAATCCTCAAAAAAACTCTTAGGATCAATAATGATGTTATTAGCCTGTCTGTTTCACAAATGAAATCACTTCAGAAGTTTCAGAACTAGAACTCAAGCCAGGTCTTCTGACCATATTCTCATTTTCTTTCCACTTTGGTTTCAAAAGTTCCTTTCAATCCCAATGTTCTATAATCCTTATGAAACTGTAAAACTCTTTTTATATATAAATATAGACATAGCTTACATAGCACTTATTTCTATTATCAAGCCTTTTTCTGAGTATGTCATATATATTTTAACTCATTTAATCCTCATAATTACATGGATAGGGCCTATTACTAGCCCCACTTTATAGGTGAGAAAACTAAAGAACCAGGAAGTAAGTAATTTCTTCAGCAAACTATTTGCATAGCTGGCAAATCATAGGGCTAAGATTCAAACCCAAGTAGCTAAACTCCAGAGACTGTGCTCTAACCATCACATAACCCCATTCCCATATACTATTACATGTTCTAGAAGAAAAAAAGTTCAATCCTAAATGATTCTTTTTAAAAAGAAATAAAGAATAACATTTAAGATAGCATGGCTGACTTAAAAACACTGTTTAGAAAGTGAGGTGAATAAATTAATCAAAATAAATATTTAATTTTTGTTTTGTGCAGACATTATATTAAGCACTGTTGAGAACATAAATAGAATCTGTATCCCTGTTCTCAAAAGGAGTTTACTGTCTACTTGGGGAGGTCTACATATGTAAACCTTCAATAAAAATGGGACAATCATTGTTTATTGATTTAGTCAAAATATAAATATCAAGTGTGTAATACAGATAATAAATGCTATAGGAAACCACTAAGACATGGAATAAATGCTATAGAAAACCACTAAGACATAGAAAACCACTAAGCAAAATCATAAACAGGAAAGTACTATTTCAGCTTAAATCAAAACAGAAATTAAAGTGGACTCTTATGAAAATAGGATCCTTTTCATAGAGAAATACAAAATATAGCAATAGATTTACCCTAAATCTCATCAATCCTTTTTTTAAAATTGTATTACTTTGTATTTTAGATCATTATTTGGAGCAACAGAGAGAATAAGAGATGATAAATGTCTGACATCTTTTACATAGACCTAAATTATTTTAAACATCTGATTACTGAAGAGTTGTCTATGAAGTTTAATGAAATGCTTAGTTGCTAGATAACACAATATGCTACATTATTTCTTGAAGAGATGATCAATTTATGTCTGCAACATTGATGATAATATAGTACACTATGCAATGTCCAAAGAAAACTTTCAACCTTAGTCTATTCCTTCCCTTCTAGGTCAAGAAATATAGGAGTACCTGCCTTCTCTTCCAGTATCTTAGGGGGATTTTACAACATTTACAGTATTTACATGATAAATACAAGGTCCATCCAGAACAAAAATAAAGGCGGGGTAGAAATGGAATCATTGAACATCATTAGTGAACATCACCCAAATTACTAATTTTTAAAAAGATTTTATTTATTTATTTGACAGAGAGAGAAAACAGACAAGCATGGGAAGGCGCAGAGGGAGAGGGAGAAGCAGACACCCCACTGAGCAGGGAGCCTAATGAGGTACTCCATCCCAGGACCCTGAGATCATGACCCAAGCCAAAGGCAGATGCTCAACCAATTGAGCCACCCAGGGGCCCCCTTAATTACTAATTTTGATTTTAATATTAATTGTGCTGCCAATTAATTATATATAGATAAGAAAACAACAAAGTACACAGAAAAAAAAATTCTAACCATACTGAGAAAAAACTGAAATGAATCATACTTGGGCATGGAAATCCACTATAAAGGGGTAGAAGTTACAGGAGAAACTTTTGTGTGAGGGGGGTAATCTTTTACCTGTCTTTTACACTGAAGGACTTTTTTCATGTAAGAAACATTTAAAAAGCACTTGCCATTATGCTATGTGCTACCTATAGAAATGTGGAAAAAAGACATAGTCTTTGATATTTAGGTTTAAATTTATTGAGAAAAACATTATAAGCACTGTAATGGAGATTGGCCCCTCCAAACAGCATATGTAAGAATATAAGAAAAAGCCACTAACTCTCTAGAGAAATGAGAGAAGGTATAAATGAAAGGATAATTATACATGGCATATCGAAGCTTGAGTAAAAAATGACCACATGTGAAGGAGGGGAGGAGGAACAATAAAATCCTGAAATTACACCAGACTTTTCTCCAACAAAGGGCAGAGTTTATTTCCAAGTGATCAAAATGAATGCGATTTTTTTCTTAATAACAAAAATTTTCTGTAGAAGACTAATTTTGGCTAATCTGTTAAAACAGCTTCTGCATTTGCAGAAATTTCAAACTTGTCTCTCAACAATCTTCAGATTAAAAATCTAGTGTATTAAAAAATGGAAAGGATATTATCCTCCTGACCATCACTGCCACCACTGTACTCCATTGGCAAAAATGCTGTATAGCTAAAATTCACAGATGAACTGATAAAATGGAAACGTAGGAATTCTTTGTGAAACATCATCTGTAGCAAGCACACTCAATGCTATTCTTTATAGTGATGCAAATCACAACTCCACCCTTACTGTAAGGACTACTGTGTTTGGACTGGTCAGGATCGCTCTTTTTTTTCTTTTTCTTTTTTTTTGGATAAATGATAGGGCTAATAATACTCGAGGAAGGTTGTAGTTTTCCTAATAAACAAATGCAGAAGTCTCTTGGAAATAAGATTGCTACATAATCAAAATGGCTCACACTCCACAAAAGCAAAAGAGGATGGCAAGCATAGAAAAGTCCTCTTCAGCAGGACACCCTGGGGAAGCCAATATTGAAGAATAGGACAAAGCTCTAATTCCTTGAGGACAACCTCAATATGCAAATTCCCTATGGGCATCATGAAGTCACTGGGCATCCCTCCATCAAATGTATATTAAGAAGTCTTGCAAAAGTTCTCAAGGTTTGAGTATCATTAGTCTCTTGAGCAAATCTGGCTAGTCACTAGTGTCACACAGGATATTATTAAACCCATTTCTTTTCTTCTTTTTTTTAATTTAATTTTTAATTTAATTTAATTTTTTTAATTTAAATTTTGCTAGTTAACATACAGAGCTTCTGGGGTAGAATTCAGTGATTCATCATTTACATACAACACTCAGGGCTTATCACAAAAAGGGCCCTCTTCTAGCCTATTGACCCCCCATCTCCCTCCATCAATCTTCAGTTTATTTTCTATTGTTAAGAGTCACTTATGGCTTGTTTCCCTCTCTCCTTTTTTTCTTTTCCCCCTTCCCACATGCTCATGTTTTCTTTCTTAAATTCCACATGAAATCATATATTTGTCTTTCTCTGATTGACTCATTTCACTCAGCATTAATAGACTAGTTTCATCCACGTCATTGTAAATAGCAAGATTTCATTCTTTTTGATGACTGAATAATATTCCACTGTGTGTGTGTGTGTGTGTGTGTGTGTGTATCTCACATCATCTTTCTCACTTCCCAGATAGCATTATTGTTGCCAAAAAGAGATGACCCAGTGCTCTAATAGAATATACATGGGTTGTTTTTTCTTCTCTTTCCTTCCAGCTGCCCCTGGGTTCCTGTTTTTCAGAGTAAAATAAATAAGAACACATAATTTAAATAATACTTTCTGTGGTTTTAGAAACTACTCAAGAAATATGGTCTGAGAGATACATCATGAGGTGACAACCCACTATTAAAAAAATAAAGAAAAATTCCCAGGAAACTAAATTTTATGTTTAAAGCTTTGCCAATGGCAAATGTTTTTCAGGAGTAATTTAATTGAAGAATATGGATTGTTTTGCTGAATTTCATCATTCTTATTAAAAGGGACATAACTTCCTCTTAATTTTGAGGTAGTATTACATTCACAAGTTTCAGAAATTTATTTTCTTAATATAGAATAAAGTAAGTTTTCTGAACATATCCTACTCTTCCTGTTACCAGGAATTGGTAGAAAAAAAAAAAAGAAAGAAAGAAAGTCTACTCTTTTTATATGAAAAGGAAATGATTTATTGATATCTTCCAAATCCATCCTCTTAAATACAATAGAAATTAAATGATCAGGTCTTTAGTGTGAGCTTGAGACATGAGAAAAATCTTGAGATATGAGAAAAAAATTTTTAAAGTTTTTTTTTTTTTTGAGAGATCACAAGTAGGCAGAGAGGCAAGCAGAAAGAGAGGGGGAAGCAGGCTCCCTGCTGAGCAGAGAGCCTGATGTGGAGCTCAATCCCAGGACCCTGAGATCATGACCTGAGCCGAAGGCAGGCACTTAACCCACTGAGCCACCCAAGTGCCCCGAGAAAAATAATTTTAAAGCAGCAGTTTTTCTCATTCCCTAGATATTAAGGATTTGATTTACCTCTAAGAGAAGATTGGATCTTTGTTTTAGGATAAGACAACTTAACACATAATTTGGCTAGGCCAAAATAAGGAAAGAATCCATAAGAGCACAGAAAGTTGTGAGATATTAAGGTGCTTAAGTGCTCCTCATGAAATGTTTGTAGCTGATGTATTCATTGCTGTGATACTATAGATATCCAGAACATGTATCTTCTTCGGAATGTTGTTTGCCTTTTGAGAGCCTAAAAATTTGGGCCTGAACTTCAAGGAGGAAGTGTTAAGAACTCTTCAAGGGATTCTAACTATCTCTACAACATGGTAGAAAGCCAGAAACTAAGGAGACAAATAGGCAGCCAAGAGCCTTCTCATGGAAAGTCTTGGAATATGAGTCTGATATATCACATATATTATTACGTATTAGCAGTTTTTAATTTTTCTTCATTGTTATTCCAATTACTATTACCACAAATAATTCCATGCTTAGTGGCAAGAAACAATCATTTATTTTGTTCATGTTTTTATACATCAGGAATTCAAGTAGACCACAGTATAGATAACTTGTCTATGCTTTATGATGTCTTTGGTCTCAGATGGAAGACTCAAGGCCAGGAAACTAGAATCATCTAGAGTATGGCACACTTACATGTCATACTACTATTGGCTGGTATCCTCTCTTCTCCAAATGGGTCTCGTCATTAAGTCTCTCGGAAACCACACGTCCTGAGAGATAAAGACGGGGTGGGACGGAGAGAAAGAGAAAGGCCAATCATCCTCAATGACTTAACTTCAGAAGACACATAGCATCACTTTTACTATGTTCTAATGTGATAAAAGCAAGTCACAAAGAAGAGGATTCATATTCAAGCGGAAGAAGTATAATGGACCTCATCTCTTGAGGTAACAATGTGTCAATATCACCATAGCGGACACACTCTAAGGTAGTCCCAATGAGACATGTGTTTGTATGATTTCTTTCCCTTGAGAGCAAACCTTGGGACTACTTCTAACAAACAGAATATGGTAAAGGTGGCAGAATGACACTCTTTGATTAGATTATGGCATAGGGAAAAAGTGGTATTATGTTGCTCCATGGAAAATACTGCTTAAATATGTTATGGACAGGGGCGCCTGGGGGGCTCAGTGGGTTAAAGTCTCTGCCTTCTGCTCAGGTCATGATCCCAGGGTCCTGGATCGAGCCCCACATCAGGCTCTCTGCTCAGCAGGGAGCCTGCTTCCCCCCACCCTCTGCGTGCCTCTCCGCCTACTTGTGATCTCTCTGTCAAATAAATAAGTAAAATCTTTAAATATATATATAATATATATCTAATATATATTTTATACATATATGTATAATATATAAAATATTTAAATATATATATATGTATGTTATGGACAAATGTTTGTGGCTCCTCCCCCAGTTTGCTAAATTGAAGCCCTAACCTGCAATGTGATGGTATTTGAAGATGGGCATTTGAGAAGTTATTAGGTACTAGGGTGGGGCCCTAATGATGGGATTAGTACCCTTATAAGAAGAGACACCAGGCAACTTATTCTTTCTCTCTCTGCCATGTGAAGACACAGCGAGGAAGAGAGTCTTTACCAGACATGAACATGCAGGCACCCTGATCTTGGACTCCCAGGCTCCAGAAATTTAAAAAAACAAGTTTCTGTTATGTAAGCCACCCGGTCTATGATATTTTGTTATGACAACCTAAGCAGACTAATAGGTTTTATAGAAAAGGTGATTGGATCTAATTCCCAGGATTGTGTTATGCTACATGAAACTTGATCTTGACAAACTGGAAAAAGCTTATCCTGCTGGCCTTGAAGAAACAAATTGCTATGATGTAAACTGCCCAGGGTAGGTCTACAAGACAAATAACCTCAGTCACCTGGTAGGAGCTGAAGGTCTCAGTGCTACAGTTGTAAGGCACTGTGAAAACATCTGAACAAGTTTGGAAGTGGATTCTTTCCACTTGTGGAAACACCTCCAGATGAGCAGCAGCCCAGTCAACACCTTGACTGTAACTTACTGAGACCCTCAAGCAGAAAACCCAGCTAAGCTATGCCTGATCCTGGACTTTTGGCCAACAGAAGTGCAGAGAATACATTAGTGTTGTTTAAACCACTAAATTTCTGGTAAATTATTACACAGGAACAGAAAACCAATACAGCCACTTTGAAAGAACAGCATGTGGGATGATGTAGCCATCTTTGGGGATACTGTGCCTTCTTAGGAAAATACAATCTACCACAATTGTTCATTCTTTTCTGTCATCCATAACCCTTCAAAAACCTGAGCTGAACACAACAGTTGATGGGAGAATAGTGGCATAGGAAGAACCATTCTCAAGATCCCAATAAGTAATTTGCAAAAACTGGATCAAAGGCTCACAGGTAACTGGATGAAGTCATAATAACCAAAACAGCTTTGTGCAACATGTGAACAAGTTCCTCAAAGATTCTAAGAAATCACTACAGTTCGGAATCTGGTAAAATGACAGGACTTCTGATTTCAAATGAGTTTGAGCATCTGACTATTGTTATTTGGGCATTCAAGGGAAATGTGATCTAGACAAGGGCAAAATATATGACTTATAGGTAACAATACCTAATATAACTAGAATAGAAATATTGGAATGGAGTATTCTTTATACAATTCATGGAAATCTCTAACTTCTTAAATTCAGTTTATTTTTGCTTAATCTTTTAAGACTTATTGGCCGCCCAAAATTCAAATCTACTGTTAATACAATATGTCTTTATATTCATCAACAAATATTTAATAGACATCAGCTATGTGCTGGGCTAAAAGTACACAAAGCCATTCTCAATGGAGAAATCAAATATGTTCATCAAGCATATGGATTTTTCATGGTTCCCATTACTTTACTAGAGAAAATTTTTTATTACATTAAAATACATAGAAGCACTGCCTTCATATTTTCTCTTTTGGGGGACATGTAATAATGTTTATAATAAAGATAATAAAACTATCTAATGTTACTGAGCATATTTTATACACCTGATATTGTGCTAAAAATTTGTATTTATTATTTCTTTTAATTTTTGTAACTCTTCAAGGTAGATACTATTATTATCCCAATTTTATGATAAGGAAACTGAGAATACCAAATACCAAATACCAAAGTTGCCTCTGGTAACACAAACAGTGATAAAGAGAGGATTAGAATGTGATTTCCTTTCATATTCAAAATCATGCAGACTAATAAGAAACCTTAAAAATTATTTAATCTCACTACCTTTCTAAGTATTCTTTTGCAAGTAACTTATTGAGAAAATTGTCAATTACTCTGGATGTGGTTTGAGAATTCTAGTCTCAGCCTGATCCCCTGGGGAGCCCTGGTACAGGAATCACACCATAGAGTTTGTTCCATCCAGAGGCAAGGCCCCCCACATAAGTTAGTCAACTTGCTATAAGCTGGGTATGGGGGGTAGGGAGAGGAAGAAAAGAAGGGTATTTTCTGGCAAGGTGGAGCCCTCTTGAAATCCTCAGAAAAAGGATACAGATATATGCTGTTAATAGCCAATACCTATAATAGCTAGAATATGAATACAAAGCCTGCTAAAGGGAATCTGGGCAAAGCTCCGATAATATCGGATACATCTGCCAAGTGTTTAGCCAACTCATGCTTGGATATTTTCAGTAAGAAAGAACTCGTCATCATACCCCTTCTCCATCTAACAAGGCAGCCCATTGCAATCCCTGGATGGCTTGGATAGAAAAGTCTTCCTCTCATTGGCTGCGGGGGAATAAAGGGAGGTCATTCCAGGACAGAATATGCAAAGGCCCAGAGTATAAAAGAGCATAATACTATGTATTGTTGCCATACCTATTGGAAAGATTTATTGTAGTTAAACTTAAGATATGAAAGTATAAGGTGAAAAAGATGGTCTAGGAAGATGGTTATAGGCCAGACAGCCAGATAATGAAAGACCTACATGCCTCATGAAGGACTTATGATATTATAAAATATCACTAAAATGTATTTTTGCAGAAAAGGAAAATGATCATCTCCTGTATAAAACCCATTCTGGCAACAATGCAGAGAGCAACCCTACCTCATTATATTAACTTTATAAGCTTTCTCATCTTTGTTTCCTCTGGATTACCAGTTCTTCAAGGACAGAAACCTAAGTGCCTAAAACGATAAATGTTTATGGAACTGAAAGGAATTGATCATAAGGAAGAGAAATCATTACAACAACCCAGATGAGGGAGGTTAACGGTCTAAATCAGGAGTCAGCAAACTACAGCCCACAGGCCTAAATCAGCCTAACACCTCTTTTAAGTAAAATTCTATTGGAATACAGCCACAGCAATTTGTACACATGTTGTCTATAGTTGCATCCATGTTATACAGCAAGTTAAATAACTGCAACAGAGACCATATGGCCTACAAACATAAAATAGTTTTATCCAGCCCTTTACAGAAGAGATTTGCTGACCTGTGGACTAAACTGAAAGAGTAGTTACATAAATGAATAGGTGAGATGGATGGAAATTATATTTAGGAGAAAAAAAATCAATTGGAGTAGCCACTACTTTTTGTTCCTAGCTCTATTTCTTGATATAATATACACATTAGACACATGCTATAAATACATATAAAAAGCTTGCAAGTGTATCAACATAGCTTTCAACAACTACTATTTGTCAAAATTAAATTGAACTATCATTTCCATAAAATTCCTTAAACTCTGAGGAACATACAAGGTAAACCATTTACCGTCAGGCCTAGAGATCCAAAACAGAAACATCATCAACCTGTTTGGTCCACTTAGAGACTGATAGTCCTACAGTAATGGGACAGTATCGCGTAATGGGACAGTTCCATGTAATGGGACATTCTCTTAGGGAAATCTTCTAAAAGACTCCCAACCTCTAAACCATTGCCATATTCTGGTCTTCAGAGATGGCCTAAATCTTTTTCACCTCATTAAACTGCTCTGCACCAGAGTCCTCTAAAAACTTTTTATCTGAAAAGTCCCCATAAGGCCTGAAATTTCTTTTCCTTCTCTATATGGTCGGAACATAAAAGATTGCAATTCAAAGAAAAAGTAAAGAACTGTCATGGTCCTTTTTGTTGGTATTAATCTCTGAACAGCAGATTTAGGGTGACTTTTTTTTTTCAGTTCCTGGTTCTCCACTTCCTGTTTGAATATACACTACAAAGTGTCAGTGAAATGTATTTATAGGACACAGTGGGCCAGTTGCTAGGTCTTTTGTATCAGGACTTAAAAGATAAAGGCAGGCTCCTTTCTTAAAAAAAAAAAAAAAAAAAATTAAAAAAAAAAAAAAGGCAATCTGTAGCCATAGAAACATCTAATCTTAGTCATAGCACCAATATCCCCAGATGGGGGAAAAAAAAAGGTAATTTAGATTAAAAGTTAACTATAAAAATGGATTTTTAAACATCACACCTTGAATAACAAAGCAATCAAGAAAACTTTTCCACCTTCCATGGAACAAATTTAAGAAAAATGAAACAACAAATGATATATTGGTACTTTTATATTTGAAGATTATTTACCTCAAATATTTAGTTGCTGAAATTATTTGGAAGAGAATATAGTCCACCATACATGATACACCAAAATATTTTTCAAATTAATTAAATATTTAAGTGTGACGACAAGCATAAAAATATAGAACCAGAGGAGATATAAGTAAACACTTCTGATTTTACAATGGAGGAGGATTCTTTAAAAATATGAGTAAAAGCAGAATCTGAAAGACTGATCTGACTTCAACATATAAAAACTTAGGACTTCTAGATATATTAAAACAGAATAGTCAAAATTTAAAAACAAGTAACCAAGAAGGAAAATGTTTTATTGGCTATGACTAGAAGTTCCATTCCTTTTTTTATAAGAGGAAACACATGAAAACATGATTTTAAAAAATAAGCACAAAATATGAGGATATGCATAAAGATAGAATAAAAATGACCAATAATATATGAAAAAACTCAGTGTCCAAATATAAAAACTACTTTTTTTTTGCTTGTATAAGAGCAAAGATTTTTATTTAAAAGATAGTACATAGATATATTAGTTCAAATGTTTTTGGTTGTGAATCACAGAAAACAAATTCAAAGTAATTTAAACAGTGAAAAATTAGTGGACCCTCAAAATTTTGTTACCCCAGAGACAGGATTGCCTTCAGGCATGGTTTAATCAGTAATCAAGCTCCAATTCTCTGAAAGTTTTTGGACCTGGTCTATCTATTTATCAGCACTGTGCTAAAGGTGGCTACCTTCATGAAGGCAAATGGTTACCAGGACTTGGCTTTTTACAACACCATTCAAAAAAAGAGAGAGTATCTCTCCTGTCAGTAACCTCAGTCCTGGCATTCATTCTGATTGGATAAGTTTAAGTCATGTTTCCAATACTTGACCAATGATCATGGTCAGGGAAATGGTACCTTCTAATTTGATTAGTCCTGTGTTTAAATATCTATGCCTGAACCAATCACTGTGGCAAGAGAAAAAACAATTTGATAATTGACTTAAATCATTTAGGATCCATTCTTGGTGTTCAGGTGAGGTAAATTCAAATCATGCAGCTGATACATAATAGGGGGAAAGAGAGAGACTAGCTGCACTGATAATGCATAGAGAAACAAGCTCAGTCAGGCACAGTGCACGGAGCAATGAATTATTAAATATTTATAAGAAAATTGGACTATAAATATCAAAGCCTTAAAAATGTACACACCACATTTTTTTCCAGAATTCCTGATGTTAAAATTTATCCTAAAGGTATAATCATGGAAAATACAAAGATATATCTATTATATTTGTTTAGAATACCCAAAACAATATCCAACAATGGAAAATTACTTATGATACATGAATTATATATTATATAGCCTTTATATATAGTGTAAAAGAATATTTACTGACATATAAAATTGCTCGAGATGTATTATTAAATAGTAAAAACCAACAGAATAATCCATATTAGTTACTTGTTTTTAAATTCTGAATAATCTGGGATGCCTGGGTGGCTCAGATTATGACCTGCCCTCAGCTCAGGTCATAATCCTGGGGTCCTAAAACTGAGTGCAGCATGGAGCTTCTTGCTCAGTGTGGAGCCTGCTTCTCCCTCTGCCTGCCAGTACCCCGTGTGTGCAAGCTTGCACATGTTCTCTCTCTCTCTCTCTCTCTCTGACAAATACATAAATAAATAAATAAAATCTTTAAATTCAGAATAATCTGTTTTGAGATATCCAAAAGTCTTAAGAGATTACCCTCTATTTATAAAATATACATACATATATGTATACATTGAAAAATACTTAAATACATCAAAATATAAATAGGTGTTTTCTCTGGAGAGAAGGAATTATAGTTTTTATTTATTTTTCATAATTTTTTGTATTTTGTAAATTTTCTTAATACTTATGAACTATTCCAGTAATGAAAAGAATTCATGTTTAAGAGAATAATTATAAATACAAATTAATAAATAGTTTAAAAGAAATAATTAAACAAATCTATATTTTGAAAAAATTTAATGGGAACTGTGACTTTAAGAATGTGTTGGTGAAAAATTCCAAAAGTTCCCAACTGCAGGTTGAAAAAAAAAAAAAAAACCCACATAAAAGCAAATATCTACAAATGGAATCTTTAAATAATCTGCATCTTATCCCTGGAGGAGCAACAGCATGAAGCCACCCTTTAGTTGCACAGCATTAGCCCACCTGAGTTTAACGCTCAGGTTAACACTGACTTTATCCATAATGACTCTTCTACCCTCTGGGGAAAAGCTTAGGATAAGCAAAGAAATACCAAACCTCCCCAGAGGGCTTTCCAACTCCCTAAGGAATCCTCTTTTGAGAACAGGCCCAAATACTCATATTTATACATCTGTGCAAGTGATGGTTAATGACCGAAAATTGCACTATAGATAGTTCCAACTGTACTATATGTAGCTTCGACTTTCCTGTAATTGATTCAAAGAACAAATGTTGGTCTGGACTCTGGGAAGATATGTGTACACTAGGTTATAGGAATAATAACCTAAATTTAACATGGTAATTTCTAAAAGTCATTTAAACTATATCTAAGTTTACTGGTTTCATCAGTTGATGTATTATACAGGAACAGACTACAGAAGCTAAAAATACATGATCTAAAAGAGAGCAGCAAAGTTGAAAAATACACAATCCTGTATGATGGGAGAGGATTCCACACATATGTGCTTTCTACACATAGCTGATCCTAGCTCCATTGTTGTAGAATGTACTCTATTCCTTTATCAACTTTGGAGAAGAGAACACACAGTATCAAGGAAAAATTTACTTTTCTGATTTATGATTTAAGAAAGCAAAAAAAAAAAAAATAAAAACCTTAAAAATTTTAAGTGCAAATAAAAAGAAATTAAAAGCACCCATAATATTTTGACAACCAAAATATTTTTGAAAGTTTTATACCAGTTTAGTGTGTATGTAATATATACATGTGTTTATATGTGTTTAGTATACTACATATTTAAGTTAAATATATTTAATATAGTTTGATATATATTGTTTAACAGCTTAATATTATGTTCATGTTATATATATATATACACAAACATATACATTTATGAATATGCTTTCGACCTGCTATTTTCACTTAAATTTATTTTAAATATTTCCATGGTAGGAAACTGCCTTTGGTATTACAATATTTTATCACAATGCTATTTTATTTTATAGATATACCAGAAGTTAATCTATCAGCTCACCATTGTTAGAAATTTAATTTTGTTTTCTCCCATGTTTTGTTATTTCAAGTAATTTTTGTTTTTGAAATATTGTTTTATTATTTAAAACAAAGTGCTACATTCTCTGATTATATCATTATTATAAAAACCTTGTATCAGAATTGCTTGGTTAAAAACATTTAAAATGTTAAAGTTCTTGATATGCATATCAATTATGACATCTTCAGTTGCTATTAAAAATAAAAATAATCGTGCTATGGTGAGTGCTGTGAAGTGTGTAAACCTGGTGATTCACAGACCTGTACCCCTGGGGATAAAAATATATTATATGTTTATAAAAAATAAAATTAATAAAAAAAAATTACACATAAATTGAAAGAGGCAATAAAATAGTTTCAATGTTATTAAATGGATTTTTACAAATAAAAAAATAAAAAATAAAAATAATCTAAATTGAAATTATTTAAATAGCTTTATCAAAGATTTTTTAGTGGAGCTCATGAGTCCAGGGATAACTCAGGGCACATAGTTGGTTTCCTCCAAAATTCAACAATGTTACAAGGACCCTGCTTCCTTTTGTCTCCTGCTCTGCCTATTGTGATACTATGGAGATAACAAATAGCTACAAACAACTCCTGTGAATACATTTATACATTTTTTTCTCCTTTAGGGTCAAAGAAAGCACATCTTCCCCAACACTCAAGCAAAAATCCTAAACTTCATTCTAGATAAATCTGGGCCATGTGCCTATTCTTGAGCCAACAGCTTTGGCAGGGGGGTTAGATATTGTCAATTAATAGTCCCACAAATAGAGTTCAGGTTACCTCCAGCCTTCACAAATATTGAGAATTAACCTTTAAAAACTCACAATAAAATCAAAAGCTGTCAACTTGATGAAAGAAAAGAGTAAGCCATTATTCTTTTTCCTTTCTTTCTTTTCTTATCAGTTTAGCCTTTTTTTTTTTTTTAGGAACCTCCTTTTTATTTTTTTCATTATGTTCAGTTAGCCAACATATAGTACATCATTAATTTTTGATGTAGTGTTCAATGATTTATTAGTTGCATATAACAACCAGTGCTCATCACATCCCATGCCCTCCTTAATACCCATCACCTGGTTACCCCATCCCCTTACTCCCCTCCCTTCTGTAATCCTCAATTTGTTTCCCTGCGTCGAGTCTCTCATGTTCTCCCTCTCTAATCTCTTCTCACTTTTCCCTCCCTTCCCCAATTGTCCTTTTGCTACTCCTTATATTCTACATATAACTGAAACCATATGATAATTGTCTCTCTCTGCTTGACTTATTTCACCTAGCCTAATCCCCTCTAATTCCATTCATGTCGATGTAAATGGTAAGTATTCATCCTTTCTGATGGCTGAGTAATATTCCATTGCATATATGAACCACATCTTTATCCATTCACCTGTTGATGGGACATCTCGGCTCCTTCCACTATTTGGCTATTGTGGACATTGCTGCTATGAATATTGGAGTGCATGTGTCCCTTCTTTTCACTACATCTGTATCTTTGGGGTAAATACCTAGTAGTGCAATTGCTGGGTTGTAGGGTAGCTCTATTTTTATACATCTTGAGGAACCTCCATATGGTTTTCCAGAGTGGCAGTTTGGCCTTTTTAATAGTGAAAGCTTGAACTCTAAAATCAGATGGTCTATATTTGCATTTTGTTTCCTTGACTAGTTAAGAGTTGTTTCATCTTACATAAATTAAGGTAATTTTCTGAAAAACAAGAATAAAACAGGATCCCCTTCTTAAATTCCTATGAAGATAAAATAAAACTTTAAAAAATTTGGTAGGGGTGCCTGTATGGCTCAGTCACTTCACTTATTTGCCCAACTCCCGATTCTGGCTCAGGTCCTGATCTTGGGGTTGAGAGATCAAGCCCTGTGTTGGGCTCCATGCTGATCCTGGAGTCTACTTGGGATTCTCTCTCTCCCCCTCTTTCTCTGCCCCCCCCACCTCACTCTTACTAAAAACAAAAACAAGCAAACTAACAAACAAACAAACAAAAAATACCTGGTAAATGTTGGGTTTGTAATAATTATATTATTTGTATTACTAAATTGTTGTGATTACCTATTCATTCCATGAGCTAATTTTTCTATTGGGAATAGCCATTTTAAAAAAAATTTTAAATTCAGTGTAGTTAACATACAGTGTTATATTAGTTTGAGGTGTACAATATAGAGATTCAACAATTCTATACATTTCCCAGTGCTCATCAAGATAAGTGTAATCTCCTTCATGTTTTTCACCCATCCTCCCACCCACCAACCCTCTAATAACCATCAATTTGTTCTCTATAGTTGAGTTTGTTTTTTGCTTCATCTCTATTTTTCTATGTTCATTTATTTTGTTTCTTAAGTTCCACATATAAAGGAAATCATATCGTATTTGTCTTTCTCTTATTTCATTTAGTATTATACTCTCTATATCTATCCATGTTGTTGTAAATGGCAAGACTTCATTTTTTTTAACTGAGTAATATTCCACTGTGTACCACATTTTCTTTATTCATCTATCAGTGGACACTTGGGCTGGTTCCATCTTTTGGCTATTGCAAATAATACTGCAATAAACATGGATACATATATCTCTTCAAATTAGTGTTTTCATATTCTTTGGGCAAATACTTGGAAATGGAATTACTGGAACATACAGTAGTTCTGTTTTTAATTTTTTAAGAAACTGCCATACATTCTTCCACTATATGAGTTCTGTTTGTACCAGTTTGCTATCCCACCAATAGTGCAAGTGGGTCCCTTTTTCTCCACCTCCTTGCCAACACTTGCTGTTTCTTATGTTTTTTACTTAGCCATTCTGACAGGTATGAAGTGATATTTCATTGTGCTTTTGTCTTGCATTTCCTTGATGATTAGTGATATTAAGCATTTTTTTTCATGCATCTGTTGGCCATCTGTGTGCGTTCCTTGGAAAAATGTCTGTTCGTGTCTTCTGCCATTTTTAATTGGATTATTTTGGTTTTTTGAGTTATTTAAGTTCTTTCTTATTGTATATGTCATTTGTAAATATCTCCCCCCATTCAGTAAGTTGTCTTTTAGTTTTGCTGATTGTTTCTTCTGCTGTGTAGAAGCTTTTTATTTTTATGTATTCCCACTAGTTTCTTTTTGCTTTTTTTTTTCCCCTTGCCTCAGGAGACTTATCTAGAAAAATGTTGCTATGGCCAATGTCAGAGAAATTACAACCTGTGCCCTCCTGCAGGATTTTTATGGTTTCAGGACTCAAATTTAGATACTTAATCCATTTTGAATTTATTTTTATGTATGGTATAAGAAAGTGGTTCATTTTTCTCAGCACCATTTGTTGAAGAGACTGTCTTTTTCTCATTGCATATTCTTTCCTCCTTCATTGAAAATTAACTGACTAAATAATGTTGGGTTCATTTTTGGGTTTTCTATTCTATTCCATTGATCTATGTGTGTTTGTTTTTTGTTCCAGTACCACACTGTCTTGATCACTACAACTTTGAATATAACTTTGGGTCTGGAATTATGATGCCTCCAGTTTTGTTTTTCTTTCTGAAGATTGTCTTGGCTATTTGAAGACTTCTGAGGCTCCATACAAACAAGGATTGTTCTAGTTCTAGAAAAATGCTGTTGGTATTTGGATAAGGATCTCATTAAATCTGTAGATTGCTTTGGGCACTATGGATATTTTAACAATATCTTTTCTTCCAGTCCAAGAGCACAGAATGTCTTTCCATTTGTGTCATCTTAAATTTCTTTCATCAATTTTTCATAGTTTCAAAGCATAGGTCTTTCACTTCTTTGGTTAAATTTATTCATAGGTATTTATTATTTTTGGTGTAATTATAAATGGAATTGTTTTCTTAGTTTATCTTTTTACTGCTTCTTTATTAGTATATACGAATACAACAGACTTCTGTATATTGATTTTGTATCCTATTACCTTAGTAAAGCCATTTATCTGTTCTAGTAGGTTTTTCTGGTGGAGTTGTTAAGGTTTTCTCTATATAGTATCATGTTAACTGTAAACAATGAAAATTTTACTTTTTCCTTACCAATTTGGATGCCTTTTCTTCCTTTTTTTTTTTAATCTGATTGTTATGATTAGGACTTCCAGTACTCTGTTGAATAAAAGTGGTGAAAATGAACATCCTTGTCTGGTTTCTAACATTAGGGAAAAGTTTTCAGTTTTTCACCATTGAGTAGGATATTAGCTGTGGGTTTTGGGAATAGCCATTTTTAATCATAAAAACGGAGGTTTTATTTTATTGTTTGAAATGTCTATTTCCTCATTTAAGACATATATTTAGGTATCATTATGTCTTCAGTAGTTAAATGACAACACCTACAGACAGTGGTCATGAGTACCTGAAAACCTGAAAAAGCAGCCATGTTAAAAAAAAAAAAAAAAAAAAACGGAAAATCAATCACTGATGAGAGGGTGAAAAAATTTTGGCTTATCCTCCTCCACCTCCAAGACACTGCATATAAGACAATTGTGTTATTATATCTCCCTGGAATCTACAGAATGCTAGACTTTCTTCACTGTAGCATTTCAGACAAAAATGCCAACAGCGTTACTTAATTACAGGACTAATGTGAAAATAAGTCACTCTAAAGACACAACTGGAATCGTATATGATAAACATTATGTTGGACTTTTTATAAAATCAACAAATAACTGTAAACCTCAGCCTTTTGTCATGATAATATCTTTAAAAACTAAAGAGGAGTCCCTCATTCACAAGTTATGAATTCTCTTGTCCTAATATAGGAATAGCTTAATTTACAAAAACCTTATATGAAGCCATTCCTCTAACTGGGAATAGAAATGGCATTTTTAGCTTGTTCAATGTGTAGTATGATTCCTATCTGAGTACTGTTATTTCTGGCTCCCTGATGAGCCACTGTTAGGATTGGTCAAAAAGGATCTGGGCCCCCTTCTTCCCTTTTGGATGTTTTCTTCCTCTGAAATTGGTTAGAACAGAGATAGAGCTTTTTTTCTTCAACCTCAGAATTTAGCAATTCTGATTCCTAAACAGATGAGTTCTAAGGAAATCAAACTTATTTCAGCTGTGTGCCCAAAGCTCTCTCCCTGCCTCATAAAAGCAGCATGCCATAGATACATTACTATTGACTGTTGTTCAATGTCATGGTTACTTATCTTCCATTATATATAAATGGTGATTGTAGAAAGCTCTCTATCATGCAAATGGTTCTTATTATCTCAAGCTTAAAACACACCCTTTAAGAAAGTGGGAAGTTATGCCCTGTTCTGCAATATTTGGCAGTGTTCATTTTAACTGAATCATTTGTTAGAGCAAAATTACTGTAACCTGTAATAAATGCTAAGATTGTCAGATGCATACTTGTACTGAATTAATATTTTATAGCTTCTTGGCCCTGTGTGGGCTGACTGTTCTACTGGAATGCTCTAGTACCATGGAAACGCTTGGAGATATTTTCTCTTAATTGTAAGAATGTTTGACAGATAACAGTACAGTACTATGGAATTAAACTCCATTGCTGATGAATTCTGATCAGCTTATAACTTGCTTTATCCTATTATTTCAGGGTTTCTTTTTTATTTTATTTTTAGCATTGCAACATCTGTCCTTGTCCATAATCACTCCTTAAAAGCCTTATTGTCAGTATTATATTGTCTACATAATTATCAAATAGAAGACACCCAGTTTTTTTAATTAAAATTTTCTCTATTTTTAAAAAATCCAACCTGTGAACTATGAGTAAAATCTTTTGAAGAATTACTTATTTAAAGAAGGAAGAATTCTGTAACATCTTTCCATTGCTTAAATGTGAATTTTTTTAGGCACAGTTATATTAACCTTAAATTCTAATGCTAAAAAATATTGGTATTTAGTTAGAAAAAAAAATTGTAGTCTTCAAAACAAAATATAAAGAATGTATATTACACATTTTTGTATCTAAAGAACATACTATACTTCTACCTTTCTAGTTTAATAAGATGCAACAGAAAATATTTATTATTTTCTACTTTAAGACTTCTGAATCAGTTGTCTCAAGTTTTACCCTAAACTCCCATGACCTTCATGAATCACATTCATAATGGAAGCCAAGCATCTAAATCTTTAGGCAGTTTCCAAGAGAAATAGGTAACTGCTAATGACATTCTTTCTTGGTTGTTCCTTTTCTCAAACACATCTAAGAGGGTTCAAATAGTTGTTTGTGACCAACTCACTAAAATGTTTTCTTTTCTCCTATTATGGCTCTGCCATAAACCCTGGGAGGCTCTGACTCTCTTAACTCTGAAAGAAAAAAGTCTTTCACTTTGGTATTTTGGTTCTATCAAGTTGGCCCAAATTCACCTTAGTCCTCAACCCTGGTCCTCACTTGAGACTATTTTGAGACACCACTAACAGTAACTATAAGCAGAACCCTGGTAAGTACAGCTCATCATCTGACTCAACTCTTTTCTTGCGAACCTGTCCATGTAGTTTTTATCTTTCTTCTCTCCACAGAGTTGAATATTGAGGAATAGTGAAGAAAGCAATATTTAGATCAATCAGTTGAACATTAGTAGAGAAAAGCTGTAAATACATTAAATGTTTCTCCTATCACATGGAGTTTATTGAGGGAAGATATTACCTCTGGTTAGGAGTAGCTGGGAAAGGTTTTATAGCAGAAAGGGCACTTAAACATTATGTGTGCATGTGTTGGAAAGAATAGCAACCCAAGGCAGAAAGAGAGACTAATAAGCAAAGTGTAGGAAAAAAAAAAAATGCTACCCACTTAGAATCTGACTATGCTACCTTAATTTGGCAAAAGGGACTCTGGAGAAGTGATTAAATTAGGAAGTTTTGAGATGTGAGGTTACCCTGGATTATCCAAATGCACCATAAATACCAGAAGTGCTCTTATTTTAAAAGGGGAAGCAGAAATGTGAATTAGAGAAGGAGATTTGAGGACAGAAGCAGAGGTGAGAAGGATACTGTCTCTAAAAGTTGGAAGAGGGAAGGAAATAGACTCCCCCTAATATCTTCAGAAGGAATAGTTGTTCATTAGACTTTTATAAAAAAAAGTCTGCAACACCTAGATTTTGGCCTACTGACACCCATTTCAGATTTCTGACCTCTAGAATTACAAAACAGTAAACTTGTGTTGAGCTTGCAATTCTTTCTTATAGCAGCAATAAGAAATGTACACAGAGGCTAATAGGGAAATATGTGCTATAGGCTATTAATCCTATGATACTCCCTGGTGTAAAGATGAAGTAGCTATAGCTCATGGAAGTTAATTTCTTTGCCCAAATTCACAGTTCTATAAGTGTTAGTGCTGAGCAAGAGCCAAGGTCTACCAACTCTTCATCTCTCCCCACTGTACCATATCCCTTGTTCATACCAGGCCACCTAATTTCAGAGGAGTTTGAATGAAAGTCCAAAGGGTGTAAAACTGTATTCTCTAGCAATACCTTAAAAACTTTCAAGCAAGGAGTAGTATAATCAATTAATATAACAGCATAACATAAAGTAAATAGAGAGGGAGGGAAAAACATCTAGAACATATTAGGCTAAAAGAAAGTTGAGAGACAGGAAACAAAGGCCTGAACTGAGGCCAACAGTAGGAAAAGAGATAGGTATATTGTTTATACAGGTGGGAAGGGGTGAGGAGGAAATTGTTTTCCTTTGGTAATAAATGAGAAAGGTTAAAGTTTTCTAATATGTATATATCTCTTAGAAAATAAGTTAGCCATTCAAAGAAGAAATAATACCATTCTCCTGAAGCTATTTCAAAAAAACAGAAACAGAAAGAAAACTTCCAGACTCTTTCTAGGAGGCCAGCATTACCTTGATCCCAAAACCAGGCAAAGACCCCATCAAAAAAGAGAATTTCTGACCAATATCCCTGATGAATACAGATGCCAAAATTCTCAAGAAGATCCTAGCTAACAGAATCCAACAGTACCTTAAAAGGATTACCCATCATGACCAGGTGGGATTTATTCCTGGGATGTAAGGCTAGTTCAACATTCACAAATCAATCAATGTGATAGAACACATAAATAAGAGAAAAGAACCACATGGTCCTCTTGATACAGAAAAACCATTTGACAAAATACAACATCCTTTCCTCAGTAAAACTCTCCAAAGTACAGGGATAGAATGAACACTCCTCAACTTCATAAAATCCATCTATGAAAAACCCACAGCGAATATCATTCTCAATGGGGAAAAGTTGAGAGCCTTCCCACTGAGATCAGGAACACAACAAGGATGCCCACTCCCGCCACTATTGTTCAATATAGTACTAGAAGTTCTAGCAATAGCAATCAGACAACAAAAAGAAATAAAATGTATTCAGATTGGCAAAGAAAAAGTCAAACTCTCTTAGCAGATGACATGATACTCTTCGTGGAAAACGCAAGTTTCCAGCCCCAAATTACTACAACTCATACAGTAATTCAGTAATGTGGCAGGATACAAAATTAATGCACAGAAATCTGTTGCTTTCTTATGCATTAACAATGTAACTGTAGAAAGAGAAATTAGAGAATGGATTCCACTTACAAGAGCTGTAAAATACCTTGGAATAAACCTAACCAAAGAGGTAAAGGATCTACACTCTAGGAACTACTAAACACTCATGAAAGAAATTGAAGAAGACACAAAAAGATGGAAAAACATTCCATGCTCATGGATAAGAAGAATAAACATTGTTAAAATGTCTATGCTACCCAGAGCAATCTATGCTTTCATGCCATCCCAATCAAAATATCAATGGCATTTTTCAAAATGGTGGAACAAATAATCCTAAAATTTGTATGGAACCAGAAAAGAACCTGAATCATCAAGGAAATGATGAAAAAGAAAAACAAAATTGGGGGCATCACATTGCCTGGTTTCAAGGTATATTACAAAGCTGTGATCACCAAGACAGCATGGTACTGGCTACAAAACAGACACATAGACCAATGGAACAGAATAGAGAGCCCACATATGGACCCCAACTCTATGGTCAACTAATCTTGAACAAAGTAGGAAAAAATATCCAGTGGAAGAAAGACAGTCTCTTCAATAAATGGTGCTGGGAAAACTAGACAGCTATATATAGAAGAATGAAACTGGATGATTCTCTTACACCATACACAAAGATAAACTCTAAATGGATGAAAGACCTCAATGTAAGACAGGAATCCATCAAAATCCTTGAGGAGAACATAGGCAGTAACCTCTTCGACATCGGCCACAGCAACTTCTTTCAAGACACATCTCCAAAACCAACGGAAACAAAGCGAAAATGAACTTTTGGGACTTCATCAAGATAAAAACTTCTGCACAGCAAAGGAAATAGTCAACAAAACAAAGAGGCAACCCACAGAATGGGAGAAGATATTCACAACTGACACTACAGACAAAGGGCTGATATCCAAGGTCTATAAAGAACTTCTCAAACTCAACACCCAAAAAATAGATAATCAAGCCAAAAAATGGTCAGAAGACATGAGCAGACACTTCTCCAAAGAAGACATACAAATGGCTAATAGACACATGAAAAAATGTTCATCATCATTAGCCATCAGGGAGATTCAAATCAAAACCACATTGAGATACCACCTTACACCAGTTAGAACAGCAAAAATCGACAAGGCAAGAAACAACAAATGTTGGAGAGGATGTAGAGAAAGGGGAACACTCTTACACTGTTGGTGGGAATGCAAATTGGTGCAACCACTTTGGAAAACAGTGTGGAGGTTCCACAAAAAGTTAAAAATAGAGCTACCTTATGATCCAGCAATTACACTACTGGGTACTTGCCCCAGAGATACAGATGTAGTGAAAAGAAGGGCTATATGCACCCCAATGTTCATAGCAGTAATGTCCACAATAGCCAAAATGTGGAAAGAGCCAAGATGCCCTTCAACAGGTGAATGGATAAAGAAGATGTAGTCTATATACACAATGGAATATTACTCAGCCTTCAGAAAGGATGACTACCCAACTTCTGCATCAACATGGATGGGACTGGAGGAGATTACATTAAGTGAAATAAGTCAAACAGAGAAAGTCAATTACCATATGGTTTCAATTATTTGTGAAACATAAGAAATAGCATGGAGGACATTAGGAGAAGGGGAAAATGAAGGGGGAGTAATTGGAGTGGGAGATGAACCATGAGAGACTATGGGCTCCAGGAAACAAACTGAGGGTTTCAGAAAGGAGGGGGTTGGGGGGATGGGTGAGCCTGGGGATGGGTATTAAGGAGGGCACAGATTGCATGGAG
This sequence comes from Lutra lutra, assembly GCF_902655055.1. Lineage (NCBI taxonomy): Eukaryota > Metazoa > Chordata > Mammalia > Carnivora > Mustelidae > Lutra > Lutra lutra. The sequence continues at coordinate 140,731,104 of NC_062281.1, forward strand.
CATTGGGTGTTATACGCAAACAATGAATCATGGAACACTACATCAAAAACTAATGATGTACGGTGTGGTGACTAATATAAGACAATAAAAAAAAAAGAAAGAAAACAAGTTAACACATTTAAGTAGGTTGTATAAATATAAATCATAATTTTTAGATAAAAATTAAGTTTTTAACCTGCATCAGACTATTTTAACTGTTAAATCCCCATTTCAAGAGAGTTTTAAAATCGCTTAAAAAATAAATGAATTCCAATACTTTATTACTTACAATAATACCGGAGTTCTTTTTTATCTCATTGAGGTCAACTATCTGACAACCAGTGAAAATTGAGAATAGAAAAGTGTCACTCTGTTCTTCTCAGAGTAACAACAATATATTCTCTAAATCATCACCTTTCTGACAGGTATGTCTTAACCTTATCCATCTCTCTATTAACCTGTTCTATTCCCTTCATATGGTGTTGGTAAGCTACAAAAATATCTTTGGATGGTCATCTTTGTTATACATCTAAAACATTTGCTGCTGCATTAGGACATGTTATTTATCGTTCCTACCCTCTATCAATTTTCATCATGCCCATTTTTCAATCTTGATTGCCTTTGTGATCTTGGTTCTTATATGTTTCTACCAACTTTTTCAGAGTACTGAACTCTGACAAATGGCCTTAATAGGCTGAATAATGATTCGCCCAGGATGTCTATGTCCTAATGTCCAGAACCTGTGAATGTGTTACCATATATGGCAAAATGGGCTTGGCAAATTTGATTAGAATCTTATAGGGAGACTATCCAAGATTATCCAGGGGGGCCTAATGTAATCACAAGGGTCCTTCTGAGGGAATGAGAGGCAGGAGAGAAAGGAAAAGGGAGAAAGTGAAAAGCAAAGGTTACAGATAAGCAGGTGAAGAGAGATGAGGAGAGGGACTAATGATCACGTTCCGATTCTCAGAAATAACCTAATCTAAAAATAACATCAACGTTTACTTACTCCTAAATTCAACCAGTGAGAGAGAGGAAGTGGAATAAATGCCCTCGCACAAAGGGGGAGGAAGATGAGGCAGATCTACAAAACACCCAGCCCTACAGACATCATGTCTACCTTGGACATTTGGGGGATGGTGGGTGGAGTTTCCAAAAGCTAAAGAAAAAATTTTAGTGCAACTTCCTTACTGTCACTTATCCCCATATTCTGCTAACCTTATCCCCATGTCTCCCACATCTCCTTACCCCCACAATAAGGACAAAAAGAAAAAGGAAGAAAAAGAAGAGAAATTAACATTTTTGAGCACCTATTAATGTCAGACAAGATGTGAGATGTTTTTAACTTATTACATTTTTTTTAAAGATTTTATTTATTTATTTGGCAGACAGAGATCACAAGTAGGCAGAGAGGCAGGCGGGGGGCGGGGGAGCAGGCTCCCCGCTGAGCAGAGAGTCTGATGCGGGGCTAGATCCCAGGACCCTGGGATCATGACCTGAGCCGAAGGCCTAGAGGCTTAACCCACTGAGCCACCCAGGTGCCCCAACTTATTACATTTTATCTTCTTAAAAGAACTAAAATTTCTGAGCCTTTAATGTGGGCCAAGCATTGTGTATCATATGTAATTTATCTCATGCTAACAAATATTCTTTGAGGTTGATGGTATTTGAATCTCCATCTTGTAGATGAGAAACAACCTTACAGGTTAAGTAATTGGCAAAATCAGACATCTGGCAAATTGCAAGGCTGGGATTCAAATGCAGGTCCATCTCATGCCAAAGTCTGAATTCTTAACCACTGCTCTAAGAGGTAGGTACTATTTTTCTTTCCTTCAAAGACATATAAGTAACTTAGGTTACTTTCTCCAAATGAAAATTAGCTTATACAACTTAAAAATATTATACACATGATAACAAGAATTATATTTGGAAAGCAGGTAGGGTTCAGCTTTTTGGTGGCTCTATAAATTGATTTTATAAAAACCATCCCCTTACAATGAATCTTGGAACACTGAAAAAATCAAATTAAATTTAAAAAATAAAATAAAAAATAAAATAAAAACCACCCCCAAAATTACACTAGACAACCAACCCCTTATTCAGGCCCATTCAGTATCCACAAATTGGTGTTAGGGTAAATCCCAGCACTCAGACTTATGAAACTAAAACCTACTAATTTATCAAAAGGCAGAATTAGAGTATGTAACAATGGTGTCAAAGTTTGCATTTGGAATAATTAAATCTCTCAAACACCACTGTACTTTTAATTTTCAAACATGCTCTTAAGGGAAACTTCATGTTACATCATTCCAAGGGCTTATTTCTCTCAGATCCAATTCATTGGACTGGAGTCGAGAGAACCCACTGACAAAATCTCACACGAAACTTCTCTAACCAGAGTCTCAAAAAGATAGTTCTATGTTTCATGGGGTACCCCTCCAGCCACTATGGCTACATATGCAACCCATATGACTCGCAAACAAAACATGACACATATAGCTACTTCCTAGATTAGCTCACTTCGGATGACCAAGCCCAAGTAACAAAATCAAAGGTTCTTTTGTGCTTCTTTCTTTTGGTTCACACATATGTTCATGTATAAAATACACAAAAGACTATTTTGTTTTTGATTAAAGCTTCTAATTTGGGCAAGGCAAGAGCTAAACTTGGATACTGCAGTACTCATCCATTTTGTTCCTACCACTCTTTGAAAATGTGTGTTAATTTACCGCAGTAAAAATAACTTCACATGTACCTGTAATGCCTCACAGCTCAAGGAATATGAAAACAAAAAAAGTTCATGAGAGTCACATGTGTTCTGGTGAGAATACAAAAGAAGCTACTAATTAGGAAAAAACAAAATAACCATCGATGGAGCAGCTGCAGTAATTTGCTGCGCCTTTCTGGCATTATGGGAAACTGCATGCATTATCACAGTCACTTATCACAGCATAAAGAGACTTCATCAGTTTATTTTCCCCTCCCCATAAATTCATGCACTTTAGGCTATGGAAAAGCAGTTCACAAACCTAAGGTTGAAATGCTGAGGTTCAGAAAATGTTCAAAAAGTGGCCTTCAACAGATTTTGTAAACAATGTTTTTGAATAATTTTCAATTAGAGTCACAAAGTGTTTGGTTGCAACATTCATTTCCCTTGATGAGAATCCAGGAAAACTACTGTTTTACTTGCTGAAACATGGAAGGAACATAGTCTCAGTTGGCAATAAACAAAACAAGAAGATGGGAGTTGGATGGGAAAAAAAGAAAGAAAAAAAAGTTGCCAGCCAAACAGAACTAATGTGTTTAAAATACATTCTGAAGTATAAAGGAAACTAGTCAAAATTAAGCAGGAATTAGAACCACATTTTCTTAAGATAAGGGTGGAGAGATGAGGGTTCCAGGTCCAGCAGTACTATTGAGTTCTCCCATGCTCTCGAAATAAAGGATAGCATGACCTGAACCAAAAATGGACAAGTCTATTCAGAGGACAAATTTTGACAAATCCCACCCAAATCTGGACATATAGAGAGCATCTCTAAGCACACCAAACTGAGAATGTCTATAAACATGAAGTCATTCTGGTTTTAAAAGTCATTAGAATATCCAGAGGAAAAACAAGAATTCACCCATTCCACTATACAGAGAACTGTACTCCCTGTGTGTCTGCTATTTTCCCTGTAAAATGAAGATTTCTGTTAAACTATCAGGTGTCACATGCATAATTTTAAATAGTTACATATTATTTAAGACTAAATTATGAGTTCTGGATTGAGGTTAGCCGTGTTCCCTCCTCCCATGACAGAGAGGCCATGTGGGAAGCAGGCCTGGCCAGTCTGTCTTGCACAGCTGGCATGGAGAAAAAGCAGCACACCTTTCAATAATTGCTTTCAACAAGTAGTAAGTGTGCATCTGTTGTGGCCTCACCCAAACATAATGAGTCTAGGGATTGTCTATGGAATACAGTGTGGGAAGCTAATTTCCAAGGCTGAACCAAATAAGTTAATCCAAAACAGAGAGTCAAACAAGGGCAACCTGAGGAGAATACTGGTAATGGGGATGCAAGGGAAGCAGAAGGTAGGAGCCCATAAATAAAAACTGATCTAAACAAATTTGGCAGATAGTTGTTAATGCCCACTGAAGGGGTTAGCACATTCATGTGAATATATTAGTATCATTTGAAGGAGCTGGAATGTGAAAATAAATTACACTATTTCTTAAAAAGCAATGGGCTCAAATAAGCAGCTTATGGTATAGGGTAATCATTTGAGACTATGTATTTAACACTAGCCTTTCCTGTGTTCTCCTTGCAAGAATCAAAGAAACATTAAAAATTAGGAAAACAACATCTGGACCAATAGAGGATTGAGCAGTAGTGCCAAGAAATAAAACAATTTTGTTGTAAGTCAATGAAATTTCAGGAGTTTGTTTGTTCCAGCAGCATACTGATATGCTATTTTTCTAATTATAAAATAAAAACAATAGAACAATTTAAACAAAGGTGTAGAAATAGATGGGCAGTTTATACACCAAATTATTCACTGTGGTTAGCTCTGGGAAAGTAGAAGAAATGGTCCTGAGAATGGTGGATAAAAGGGATTATTTCTCCTATTAAAAAAAAAAAAGACTTGAAACAAATATAACAACACGATAATTACTAATTTAGATTTTGGTACATGGGTATTTTTTTATACAATTCTTTGTGGTGCACTACATTTTTACTATCATAAAATTAAAAATAAACACAATTATATACATTCGCTTAAGAAAATTGGGGTATGTATAAAAGCATAGAGAAAATTAAAACCACCCATAATCCTATCAAGAGACAAAATTTTACCAACGCTGTGAATATATACATACATACATATACTATCTTTATAAAATAATTTTACACAATCTATGGCCTGCTTTCTTTCATAACAATTAAAATTTCCCCATTATATTAAATATTTATAGCATAATAATTTTCTTAAGTAAAATACATACAAAACAGAACATCAAAAAGTTCTTATTTCCCTCCATCACCTAGTGTTATTCCTCCATTATTTGCCAACTTGATGAGTGAAAAATATTCCATCTTCTTTATTTTGCATTTGTTTGATTGCCAGTTAGGCTATACATTTTTGTGTGTATATATAACATTGCAATACTGGTTACCTGTAGTGGCTACCTCCTCTATTTGCCTGGACTTTCTCTCCTTTTCTGAGGAAGAACTGACTTTCTCCTTTCCCACATGGTTCTGAAGGAAGGGGATTTGCCCAGTGTGTAGGGATACCTAAGTGCAGGGATCAGCATGTAACCCAGTCATCCTCCTGGTGAAGACTGCAGAAACAGTTCTAAGAGGGAAGGTTATAGTAATAAATACCCATGTGAAGAGAAAACAAAGATCCCAAACAACCTAACTTTACAGTTCAAACAACTAGAAATAGAACTAAGTTCAAAGTAAGCAGAAGAAAAGAGGTAACAAAATTCAGAACAGAAATAAATGAAATTGAGAACAGAAACAATAAAAAAAGATCAATAAAACTATGACTTAGATTTTTGAGAAGATAAAATTGAAAAACCTTTAGCTAGGCTTATAAAAATAAAGGAGGACTCAAATAATAAATAAAAGGGATGTTACAACTGATACGATAGAAATACAAATGATCATTAGAAACTTCTGTCAAAATTTATATGCCAATAAGCTGGGTAATCTAGAAGAAATGGGTAAATCTTGGAAACATATAACCTACCAACACTGAATCAAAAAGAAATAGAAAATCTGAAAAGACAATAATGTGTAAGGAGATTGAATCAGTAGTCAAAAGCCTCCCAACAAATAAAATCCGAGGACCCAATGGCTTCCCTGGTGTAGTCTACCAAACTTTTAAAGAAGAACTAAGGCCAGTCTATCTCAAACTACTCCAAAAAACTGAAGAGGAGAAAACATTCCCAAACCCATTCTACAAGGCTACCATTATCCTGATAGGTTAGGTACAGATAAGGACACTACAGGAAAATAAACCTTTAGGTCAATATCCCTGATGAATATAGATGTGAAATTCTCAAGAAAACACTAGCAAATAAAATTCAACAGCACATTAAGAGGACGATGACCAAGTGAGATTTATCCTTGGGATGCAAGGATGGTTGAACATACACAAATTAGTCAATGTGATACACTACATTAGTAAAATAAAGGTAAAAGTCATACAGTCCTCTCAATAAATGCAGAAAAAGATTTGAAAGAAACCAACATCCATTCGTGATAAAAGAATCTCAAAATATTGGATATAAAATGAAGGAACTCAACATAATAAAGCCCATGTATGACAAGCCTATAGTTAACATCATACTCAGTGATAAAAAGCCAAAAGTTTTCCTCTAAAATGAAGAACAAGACAAGAGTGCCCATTTCCACCAGTTAGAATCAACATAGTACTGGAAGTCAAGCCAGAACAATGAGGCAAGTAAGAGAAATAAAGACATCCAAATTGTAAAGGAAGAAACAAAACTGCCTCTTTTCACAGATGTTATGATCTTAAATAGAGAAAATCCTGAAGACCCCACTGAAAAACTGTTAGAACAAATAAATTCAGTAAAGTTACAGGATACAAAACCAACATGTAGGTATCAGTTGAATTTCTATATACTAACAATAAAATATCTGAAAAAATTAAGAAAACAATTCAGTTTACAGTAGCATCGAAAACAAAAATAAATTTAATCAAGGAGCTAAAGATCTGTACACTAAATTCTAAAATTGGTATAGAACCACAAAAGACCTCAAATAGACTGAGCAATCCTGAATAAGAACAAAGCTAAAGGAAGGAGTCATAGTTCCTTATTTCAAACTAAATCACGGGACACCTGGGTAAGCTACTGCTTTCAGCTCGGGTCATGATCCCAGGCTCCTGGGATTGAGTCACGTATTAGGCTCCTTGCTCGGCAGGGAGCCTGCTTCTCTCTCTGCCTCTGCCTGCTTGTGCGTGCGCGCTCTCTTTCTCTCTCTCTCTCTCTCTGACAAATAATAAATAAATAGAATCTTTAAAAAAAAAGTAAATCATAAAAACTAAATCACAAAGCTATAGATCTCAAAATAGCACAGTATTGGCATAAAAATGGACATAAAAGCCAATGGAATAGAATCAAGAACCCAAAAATAAACCATACAGGCTTATTTATATATTCACATATTTATATATGGCCAGCCAATCTTAGACATGAGTCCCAAGTACACACAATGGAAAAAGGATAGTTCCTTCAACAAATGCTGCTGGGAAAACTGGATAATCACATACAAAAGAATCAAAGTGGACCTCTTGGTCTTGATTTTTTTATGTGATACTAAAAGCAAAGGCAACAAAAACAAAAATTTAAAAAGTGAGACTTCATCAAACTAAAATACTTCTGCATAGCAAAGCAATCAACAAAATAAAAAAGCAAACTACAGAATGGGAGGAAATATTTGCAAATCATGTATCTGAAAAGGGGTTAATAATCAAAATACATAATTAACTCATATAACCAAATAGCAAAAAAAAAACAAAAACAAAAACAAAAAAAAAAACACCCACAACAACAAAACAAAAGCAGCCCAATCAATCAATAGGCAAAGAATGTGAATACATATGTTTCCAGCTGAAGAAAACATTTGCAAATCATATATCTAATAAGCAGTTAATATCTAAAATATATAAGTAATTCATACAACTCAATAACAAAATAACAATTTTAAAATGGGCAAAGAACAAGAATAGATATATTTCCAAAGACACACAAATGGTCCACAGATATATGAGAAGGCACTAAATATTGTTAACTGGGAAATAGAAATGAAAACAATAATGCGGTATCACCTTACACTTGTTAAAATGGCTATTACTAAAAAAGACAAAAGATAACAAGTGTTAATGGGGATGTAGAGCAAAGGGAATCCTTGTCCACTGTCAATGGTAATGTAAATTAATATAGCACTATAGAAAATATAAAGACTCCTCGAAAAATTAAAAATAGAACTACCATGTCATACAGCAAACCCACTTCTTGACATGTATCCAATGGAAATGATGTCACTATCTAGAAGAAATATCTGCATCCCCCTGTTCATTACAGCATTATTCATGATAATCAAAATATGGAAATAACCTAATTGTCCAACAATGTATGAATGGATAAAGAAGATACAAATGAAGAAGGTATATATATGCACATACACACACACACACACACACACACGTTTATATATATATACATACACACCATCAAATATTATTCAGCCAAAAAACAGATTTGCAACAACATGGATGAATCTGGAGGGCTAAGTAAATTAAGCAAGATAGAGAAAGACAAATACTGTGAGATCTCACTTATATGTGTAATCTTAAAAAAACAAACTCATAAAAACAGAGTACTTGTTGTTCCTAGAGACTGGATGGTAGAGAAAATGGGAGGTTAGTCAAAGGGTACAAATTTCCCATTAGAAGATGCATAAGATCTGGGGATCTAATGTATATCAAGTACTATAATTAACAATACTGTATTGTATACTTGAAAGTTGTTAAAAGAGTAGATCTTAAATGTTCTCACCACAAAATAAAGGTAACTATGTGAGGTAATGGATGTGTTAACTAATCTTTTTGTGGTAATCATTTCACAATACATATGTGTTATCAAATCACCACACTCTGTACCTTAAATTTACACAATGTTATATGCCAATTATATTTCAATAAACCTGTGTGGGTTTGGAGTGGAGGGAGAAAGGAGATATTCTATGGTCTCTTTCTGACCTTCCTATTTCACTAAATTTGCCTTCCTGAACTCTGCTTGCTCCCCATAAATTAGTGACTTAGTACACCCTTTTTTTCTGATAAAACTTAATACATAAAAGATTCTGGGTAGCCAGAACTCCTTATATTTGTCTTCTATTATGATACTAGCTTTATTCATATTGACTTCTAAGCATTCTTTATTCACTGATGGCATACATCTTTCATATATATATAGTAAATATTTTCTACTTTTTATTTGCTTTATTTTATTTTATTTTATTTATTTGCTTTTTATTTAATTTTTATTTTGCTTTATTTTTTATTTTCAATGCGCTTTTTTCTTTTATTGTTTCTTCCTGAGTTGCTACACCTAGAGAAAACTTTCTTAACCTGATGTCTCATATATAATTACTTGTGTTCTCTTCTAATCCTATTAATGAGTACTTTTTTTTTTTCATTTTAATACATCTAGAATGTGAGGGGTTTTTTAAGTATATGTATATATGGATCTAGTAATTGTTGGAGAAGTTAATATATTTTTAAGTAGAGGAACCTCTAGCTTGATTTTGCATTAACTGGTTCTTACCCTGAAGTCTGATCAAGACTGTGATGGTTAATTTTCTGTGTCAACTTGACTGAGCTAAGGGATCTCTAAATACCTAGTAAAACATTATTTCTGAGTGTGTCTGTGAGGGGTGTTTCTGAAAGAGATAAACATTTGTATCAGTCAACTAAATAAAGAAGATTGCTTCTCCAATGGAGGTAAGATTCAGCCAATCTGATGAGAGATTTTAGGACAAAAAAGACACAGGAAGGGCAAATTTGCTTTCTGCTTGATCTGGGACATCTATCTTCTTCTGCCCTGGGACACTGACACTCCTCGTTCTCAGGCCTTCAGGCTTGGACCTGTTCCATCAACCTGCTATGCCATCAGTCCCTTGGTTCGCAGGCCTATAGACTCAGACTGAATTATACATTCAACCTTTGTAAGTCCTCTTGGTTACAGATGGGAGATTTAGGGATTCTCAGCCTTTGTAATAACATAAGCCAAATAAATATCAATATATACGGAAAAATACTTATGAAAAAATATACATAGATATGTGTACATATATACACATACATATACATACACACACATATATATTATATATATATAACATATTTATATTTATATTTGTATTGTTTTTCTGGAGAATCCTAACTAGTACAAAGCCCTTGAGATTCTACCTAGGTTGCTAGCCCAAAAGATCTAAAGATATCATCACACTTAGGTCAGCCATCTTAATTGAAAAAATTTTAGGACAGTTTTATATCTATCTCCACTGCTGCATCCAGACATTTTCACTATTCCCACACTAGCTACAGCCTCAGTCATCAAAGTGAGGAAAGGAACTTCATCACTGATGTCAGTTAGCTATTAATTATTTTTCATAGATTAGGATTGTGCTATTATGGCAGTTAGACAATGCTGCTTCTAATTGCAAAATGCCTTATTATTTTCAGTATACCTTGGCTATAATGCTACTCCTGCATGTGTTTATGTGTGTGTATGTGTGTGTATGTCTTTAAATACACATAAAATTTAAACACCTACATACTAAGACACTTATTCCTAGTGTCTCATAAACTTTACCCTCACAGATATGGTTCTGGGAAACCCTGCTTTGTCAATCAATCAGCAAATCCTCCTGCCCAGGGCCAGACTGAGGGGAGGTACATAACATAAATGTGACAACTGCTACCCTAGGAGAACACCTAGTAGAGTAAAACAATCAGGACCAAGAAACAAACAGAAAAAGACAAATCTAAGTAACAGAAGTTTTAAAAATATGTACAATTATCAGGGACAAATTAATAAAACACATACACCAAAATGGTTTTAACGGTTCAACTCTAAGAACAGAGACCTCATGACCCTATGATGTGGCTAGGAGGTGAGGTCTTTGTGGCTATAAATATATGATCATGATCAGCTGGTCTAGAGGAATAGACTATCCAATTTACTTAGGGCTCTGTGTTAATATAAAATTAAGTGCAAGTTCTCAAACCATCATAAATTGTAAAAGGTCTCTGTCACTTCCTCCTTCTATCTCATCACTTTTTCCACTTATTTTACTTATTAAAAATATTTTTATATTCTCATAAAATATAAAATTCATTTATAATATCTTCAATAAAATAGGTTCTTTGTTAAGCACCGGAAACACAGAAATGAAAAAATTCAGTCCCTACCCTTATAGAATTCACAATTTAGTGAGATCAATAGGTTGGAGACAGACAAAAAATTATAGTACAGTGTGGAAAATGCTACCAGTATGGGGAGAACAGGGGTAGAAAAAGACATAGGAGGTTTCTTGGAAGAAGTGTTACACTGATAGTTGAAAGATAAATAGAAATATGGAGCGCGCGCGCGCGCGTGCGTGCGTGCGTGTGTGTGTGTGTGTGTGTGTGTGTGTAGAGGACAGGTTTATGGGGTTGGAAGGAAAAGATCATAAGCATTGTGCATGATCACCCAAAGAAGCACTATCAAAATAAATCCATTGTGTTCTTACAGCTCTTTACAGGTTTACAAAACACTTCCTTCTTGACCACAACCATTGATAAAAATAGAAACAATGTGATGGGATCTCAATCTCCAAATCCAAAACCAGCTACCTGCTATGGCTTTAGCCACTCCGGCAGGGTTCTTGGAAATACAGATCATGCATAAACAGAGATCTTACAGATCATTATAGCTGGCAAATACATGGTATTTACTAAAAGCCAGTGCTATGGTTCCAGATCAATGAGTATTTTCCTACCCTTGAGATTTAGACTAAGCACAAAAATTACTTTGGTATAAAATGGTTCTTTGTATATTGTGCACACTGGGGCCCCAGTGTTTTCAAAAAAAAAAGCCACAGAGTAGCACACTAAGCAGTAGGTATCCAGGGTCCCACTCCTAATTGCCTTTTTATTGGTTTATGTATTAGAGTTTTGCCTAAGATTTTCTTGAAAAGGGTTTTGTTTTTAAAACAAAATTTTTTTAAAGCTTAAAATCATTATCACACTAACCTATACATTAATTGATTCTGGTTTTTTCAAAATGGTATCTGGAATACCCTGAATCACTAATAAAATTTATAAAGATTAAATGGTGGACATTCTGATCCTAAGGTCTTTCCAAAAACACTCTTCTTCCTATATCCAAAATCTCTAGATCCCCATTTCCTAATCTTTTTGATTCCTAATGTTCCAAACTTCAATTCAATATGGTTTCTTCCCCGGGACAAAGACGCTATTCTTTCTTCTGAGCCAGGGACCTTATATTTATAACAAGAAATCCTCTAAGCAAAATCTGTGGCTTTGCACAAACCCACCATCCAAATCTCCTTATCTTCAGTTTGTATTTGTTGAATCTGATGCATTCCCAGGGATTTTTTGTCCCATCTGGCCTTTTTCTGCCAATATAGCCTCTGCCTATACCTCCTCCTCTAGAAGTCCATCAGCCCATAATTCTTGGGGCCAAGTAAGGTACAAATTTTGCTTCCACATTTGTCCTAGTTATAGATTTTCCTCAAAAGATGTTTTAATTGGAATTGTTACTACTGATGTTTCATAGGCCACTAAGTGCATTCATAAGCCCAGAGAAAACTGATACATACTCAACCATGCACTCTCCCTCAAACACTTTACTTTAGAATTATTCAGGGCTATATACTTTAAACAATAGCAGAACATCCTTTACTGCCACTCTTCTCTCTGCTGCTAGATGTACTTCCTCTCTGCTTACCCTATTCCTTTTATGTTCAGCTGGGTTTTAAAAGTTCCAATCTGTTTCTTAATTTGCTTCTGAATTTTCTCTGAACTTTTTATCTTTGAAAGTAACAAAAATTGAATTCAAAGTCTCAGAAATAAATACAATCTATGCAACTGGGAAGCCCAAGGGATAACTTCAGGCATAGCTGAGTCTTAAGAGTTCAAAAGATGCTATCAATTCATGCTAGTTTCTCTCTCCCCCTCTCTTCTTTCTCTCTTGCCACCCTTCTCTCTTGGCCCCTTATTTCTCTCCCCCTTGCCTGCCTCCTTCTTCTCTCTATCTTCATTTTTCAGTTCATGTTTCTCCTATATTGGCCTGTACTCAAGCAACTCCATGTGTCAACAAATATGGTCCTTAGCACCTGTGTTTTAAAAGCAGAAGGACTTTTTTCAGTATGCCTATCAGAGAAGGATACCAACTGCCTTTGTCTATGTTCACCCATGGGCCAATTATGGTAACTGTGAAGGAGAAGAATAACTATTGACTACACTAGATCACCTGCAACCCCCCTCCAACTCTCTCTCCCAGCCCTGGCCTCACCACAGAGATATGGATATGACCCAGTGTTCCAGTAGTTCCTAAAAAGAAACAAAAATAAGAACAGATATAAGAATTAGGATTACTGATTGCATTTGAGTGTCTTTCTTCCCTTTTTAATCCTTTCAATGTCTTTTATTTTACTGTAAAATTAAAAACTAGTTTAAGCAAATGGACTTAAACTCTGGGTTTCTGATATTCTCCCTCCAAAGCTTAAGTGGTAGCTTTTACCCTCATACCGAATGTTGCATCTTTCATTGGCTGATTGTATTTTCCCTTTATGTGGAAGCAAACAGCTCTGAGATCCAAAGTGTCCTAGATGGAGTCGTTTTAAAATTTCTTGTTTCATCTTTGGGTTCTCAATAAATCTGCTAAGTTTTTCCTCTACTCAGCCCAAAAAAATATATGCCTGATGTGATATGAACCCCTTTATTTCTCTATTTCCTACTTATGCTAAATTTTATCACTCCCTTATGATTAAACTCACATTCTAATTTCCCTGACATATATAATCATTGTTTTCTATTCTGTTCATCCTGGCATAGAAATATGATTGATTGATAGATGATGAGTAGAAAATGGTAGATGACAGACAGATGGACAGGTAGATAAAGAGAACCTAAGATAGATAAAGCCATTCCATCTATCAACAGTTACAATTCTAATTCAAACAAGAGACCTGAAAGGCTCTGCCTAAAGCAATACATTCCCACTCCCTAGAAACACCTACCAAGATCCCTTCCCAGTGCTAGATACTTTGCCTCTAGCCAATGCTCTTTGAAGCTCCTTGAGCAGACCTTCCTGAATGAAGAATCAGAGAAATAATTCCCCATACTTGCCAAGGCCAGATTGCTCCAAATGGCTTGTGATTCTCCCAGGTGATCTTATTACATAAGGCTCATGAATGAGCTCTGAAAAATAATCTCCTCCCCCATCCATGTCACATCCCATTAGTTAAAGGCCATAATCAAGATAATCTTCCAAATCAGGAAATATTTTTCTGTCCACATAGGATAACACCCATCAGAAAGTACTTGAAATCTTAGAATCCCTAAATGAACTTGCCTCCCTAAATTTAGTTCCTAATATATATCTTAGCTCCCAGCTGCAAATGATAGCCATGCACCTGAAAGGTGAAACCAGGCTCAGTCTCATTATATCCTCCCATAGACATAGGAGGACAAGAGAAAGCCCCTTCTTTTCATCCATACCATGTCTCCCTTAAATCATCCCTTCAATGTTACCATCTCCATGCTGATCTACTTGATCTTTCAAGAGCCAGAGACACAAACCAATAAGAGATACCACATGGGAATCAGAAAAGAAAAATTCAATAGAAATCCAAAAGGGAAGTGATCAAAGTGAACACATCACCCAGAAAAGGGAGCCCTGCAGAAAATATACTGAGTGATATCTCAGGAAGAATATTTGTCCCAGTTATGAAAATGTTTTTTTCAGCCAAACCCACTGAACAATGTAAAGGAACTTCCTCAGCCACCTTTGCTTTTCTACACACTCACACACACACACACACACACACACACACACACACACACACCACTTTACTTAAAGCTCAATGTATAAATAGTAATAAATATATTGCCTAGAGACCTACACCAATGAGAGAAACATATACTTACTCTATACTCTTAGCTAAAAGAAATATTTATTTTTGTCAGTAACATAGTTATTAGAGCTCTTAAGAGAGAATTTTGGAAAGATAGAGGTCCATGTTCAAAGGACGATTAACACTCAAGAAACAGTTTAGAATGGAGATAAGGTGGGTACATTCAGTTAGATCTTGATTCAAATCCCAGCTTCAATCTCAGGTAAATTATTTAATCTCTCTAACCCTCAATTTTCTCTTGGATAAAACATAAACTTTCCCCCATAAGATTATTGGGAGAATAAATTAGAAATCTGACATAGAGTGCCCAATAAATGATAATGAACTATAGGATTTTATTAAGATTTTATTCTTAAGTCTATTGTACTTTAAAATTTAGAGTGGTAACTCTTCCCTTTCTTCCTAGATTTAGAAAAGAATCGTTAAGTGTTATAATGAACCATTAGCAATTACAACAGAATCCAGTGTCTAAACAAAAAGTCAAAGTTAGGGACACCTGGGTGGCTCAGTTGGTTAAGCAGCTGCCTTCGGCTCAGTTCATGATCCCAGCGTCCTGGGTTCGAGTCCCACATCGGGCTCCTTGCTCAGCGGGGAGCCTGCTTCTCCCTCTGCCTCTGCCTACCACTCTGTCTGCCTGTGCTCATGCTCTTACTCTCTCTCTCTCTAACAAATAAATAAAATAAAAAATCTTAAAAAAAAAAAGTCAAAGTTAGCCAGGCAAGGGTTTATTTGAACCAACTCTACCATGAAATTTTATATGGTAATATTTCCCAGTTGTGCTATTATATATTTACTCAGGTCCATCAACCAATAATTCTTAACTTTTGCTATCCCCAATCTTAAGATTTTCAGCAAAATGCATCTTCCTATACCTGTATGCATCAGCATTGTCTCTTCATTAGATTACAAAATGATAGCAATAAACAGATCATTGTTTCTGTGTCACTCTAGCACTGTATCCTCTTAGTATATCACTACTGGAACCAAAAACAAACTTGATCTTTTCTTCTCCAGGAAAATAAGCACCACATCCAATTACTAAAAAGTAATCAATGTTCCTGTAAAGCAAATTCTCAGATATTTCTCAGCCTTTCGTGTTCTGTCTTTCAAGTTAAAAAAATAAAAATAAAAAGAAAAAGAAAAAAGTCTATATGATGTAGTGCTTATTAAACATACTGAGAACATGCTTCTCAGTGTGAAGAAAAACTGAATCAGAGTCAAAGGACCTAGGATTCAATCCACCTTTACCACTTATTAGCTTCAGCCATTTAAGCTAAGCTTCAGTTTTCTCATCTGTAAAACAAGAATAATATGTGCCTCATGGAATAATGTGAAAATTCAATGAAAAATGCTAGCTCCAATATTTTCATATAGTAGGTCCTCAAAAAAGAAGTACAAAATGCCTAAATATTGGAGTTATCTTTCGTTCCTTGGTCTTAGGAAAGAAAATTAATTCAGTTAATCAGGGCATTCCCTAATAGAGGATTGGTTTCCCAGTAGTTCTAGTGTCAAAACTCATTTCAAGCAAACGTTTATGTAGAAGCATATAATGTTACACGTTAAAATATGAAGCAGAAGCAGAGCTCCTTCTTTCAACCACCCATCCATCTATCCACCCATTAAATATCATTGGTCTTGAGCATTGTATTAGACACGGGAAGTACAAAAAATAATATATGGCTCCTGGCACACCTGGGTAGCTCAGTAGTTAAGCATCTACCTTCACCTTCAGGTCTTGATCCCAGGGTCTTTGGATCAAGCCCCACTTGGGGCTCCCTGCTTGGAGGGAGTCTGCTTCTCCCTCTCTCCCTGCCCCTAATCCTGCTCAAGCTCTCTGGGGTGTGCACCTGCTCTCTCCCTCTCTCTCTCTCTCTCAAATAAAAAAGAATCTTTAAAAAAAAAAAGAAGAAGAAGAATATATGGCTCCAGCTCTCAAGGAAATTGGCATATATTAATCATGTGTAACCTGTTCTGGTTGAGTCTTAGATATTGGTTGATTCAAAGTGAGAGATCCTGGATGGACACACAGAAACTAAGGTCAGAAATAAGGGTACATGAAATGGGCTGTTTGCTGCAGACCTCGCAGAATGTAACCTGAAGTCAAAGTCTTAAAAGAGGCTGCTGGGAAACAAGAACAGTCTGAAACATCAAGTACAAACATCAAGTTCCAATGGGAAGGCTCGACACTTACGTCAAGCAAGCCAAAGTAAAGATTCCAGAGGCAGATACTGAAGAGATTTCATGTGGTGATGGTTTACTGAAGAGGGGTTATAATCCAAAAGGCATGGCTACTTAAGAATTGTGTAGGAGAAAGTAGCAAATGGCTTAGAACCAGTATGAAGAAGGAAAACATTATAGATATATAGGAAAATACATTCAATAAAGTAATAATATATAAAACTTGAAGTATAATGTTCAGTGAGACACCATATCCTATGGTAAACATTGATGATTTACAGTGTACTCAAAGGAAGGAACTGCATGGGTAAAATGGCCCAGATAGGATTTCACACTAGGAATGCTTGAGGCAACTGGGTTTATTAAGCCTAGAGAAGAGAAAGCTTATGGGTTCCATGAAAACAGACACTAAATATCTAAATGGCTATGGGAGAGAGAGGAAGTAACATTTTGAGCTCTCAAAAAGACTTCCCAGAGCTTTCCCTAAGATCTCTAGTCTCTTCTGAAACACAAACAAATCTAACTATAATCTAAGTAGTTAATCAAGGTTGTCCACTTTAGCTTTAAACACAGTTGCCTTAAATTAACTGTATTATTTCCTTCCCAAACTTCTTCTCATCCTCTATACCATATTCTTTTTTACTGCTATCCCCAAGTTAGTCATGGAAGAAACTTAGAAATCATATGAGGTATTCATTTTCCCTCACACCTCCACATCAATTTAATTACTAAATTTTCTTCATTCTTTTTCCTTAACACATGAAGGGAGTTTTCTAAAAAAAACTAGGACCATAGTTCAATTTCCTACCTAAAACAAATGGATCTCTGTTACCTAAAGTAGACTTTTTCAGTCCACACAGTACCAACCACAGTCCTCAGGACAGTGTCTGAGTGCATGGGTAAGTGTGTCCCAGGTACAGAAGCTTGGGAAACGGTTGAACTGAAATCTCTTGGTGATCACAATCAACATTAGCATACTAAAGTATGAGAAGTCTTTATCTAAAGAAAATTGTTTTGATTTGTACAATCAGTATTTCTTAGGGCTGTTTTGTTTTTGAACCCTTTTTTCTATAGAGTTAGTGTTCCATAGAATATATTCCAGTGAATACTGGGCTATAAAACAAAATATCCTATAAAACCATTTAGAAGCAGTTTACAACTTTAGCTGCTACTGTATTTATCAATCAATCAAATCAGGAAATATGTATTGAACAGCTATAATGTTATGTGCTAAGGATATAATAGTAAGCAACTAGACATGATTCCTGTTCTCAGGCATTTACTTACAGTTTCTAAAAATTATGATATTTTTTATTTCTCTAAGCCATGCCCATTCCCTAGAATGCCCTTCTCCCATCTTCATCTTATAACCTCCTCATGCTTTGGCTGCTTACACCCTAAATTATAAGTTCCTTGACCACAGAGTATCTTATTTTTATTTTCCTATGTCTAACACATAGTTCTACTCAATAAATGCATATTACATTAATAAATGGATAAATGACTTAAGATATTAAATGGCTTTATTTTAATATTTTGAGTTTATATTCTCTAATTAAAACATATTTTTATAATAGTGATTTCAAATGCAAAGACATTAATAACATTATTTTAAGGAAATGCTTATAAATGTCTCTTTTTAAATTTCATCTTCTGACTCCTTACATAATTATTTAGCATAAATTACAGGTACACCTGTCATATCCTTAATTGTACATGAAGCACTAATTTGCAAGAGTTTTAAAAATTTATGTTACATGGAAATTGAAGTAAAATAGCAATTAAAAATTGAACTTAAATTTTAAATGATCTGATCTCAGAAAAACACAAATACACAGTAAAATTGCTTTGTCCTATCATTAACATAAACTCTAAGTGTCACAAATCTTCACCTTTTGGTATTCCACAAATTTGATGAGGCGAAATGGAACCAGGAGAATTTGTCAATGGGTTGAGAAATCAGAGAGCTAAGTTCATTTTTTTTTTTTACACTAACAACAGTGAATATGCTAGGTTTTACAGATCATATATAGTTAGAATGTTAACTAAATCTATTAGAGTCAAGTATCAGCAAGTGGGTCATTCTGGTGAATGTGGTCAAAAGAAGAGAGATTTGGAAATATTTATCCATTAATAATGAAGAAAAGCACATGATATAAATGGAGGGGGGAAACAAACTTGAAGATAAGGAAAGAGGTTAAAGGTTGGCAAAAAATGGCAGTTGTGGAACCTAGGTGATGAATACATGAGGAGACATTATATCATTCTACCTGATTTCATGTATAAGTTCTCCAGGCAAAATGATTACATTGCCACACTACATATGGGATCTACACAAAGAAATTAAGACAGAACAGTAGTAACAAAACAGAGGTAAAATATTTCTTACTTTTAATTGTTCTAAAAAAAACTTAATTGTTCAAAGCAAAAATACCTGCAATATATTTGTGTTTGGGCATATGTAAAAGTAAAATATATGACAACAAAGCACAAAGAATGGAAGGGATACATCAAAGGGTATAATATTTTAAAGTAGGATGTCAAGGGAAAAATGGAATCCAGACTGAAATTAATCTAACCATACAACAAATGAATCTCAAAACCTCAAAGAGAACTGGAAAAAAGTTATTGAACTAAATAAATTTGGAAAACATTTTTGCAGGATACTGTAAAGTTAAAGGCAAAAGAAACTACACTCAAACATCATCCCATAAACTTATTTACATGGGTATTTGTTACCAATTCTCAAAGCACTTTACTTGTGGACTAGGTTTGAACAAATAAGCAAAAACATATAATGAGAAGCATCTTTCCCACTGTTGAACTAAAGACATTAAAAATAAGGAATGACTGAAGGCTAAAATGAACAGTGGAGTAGGACTGAAATCAGAACTATCAACAGGGAATCACAGACTTAAAAAAGCACAAACATACAGAGAGATGTACAAACATAGAAACAAATGTAGATGTTGGTCATGCATTAACTAGTATAAATGAGCCTACCTGAAAGAATTCTCAATAACTAAATTGGGAACAACTTGAACAATGAAATGTATAATAAGAGTATTGGATTATAACCCAATGATTTATTTAAAAATCCAACTGTTGATACTGATGTAACTAAATAACTGAATAAATAAACAAATAAATAAACAAATAAAGAACAACTCTTCTTGCAGAATGATTTTAATTGAGAAATGTAGAAAGAATGAAGGAAAGAGAAAATCACCATTAGAACACCACAATATTTTGTTTTCAGGGAAGATCTACTTTTCGTAATTAGTGAGCAATATTTAAGAGAAATTGAGTATCTACATAGTTTCAAACTAACTCCCCCCAAATTTTTACAAATCACAAAGGGAAAAATAGTAATGTTTAAAGAATCCCAGCTGATACCACTTAACCAAGGTTAACGTCACTGCTAATACAGTTAACACTATGAAACCCCTGTTAAAATGCACTGAGAAGGGCATATTAGCTTTGTGGCATCCTTCCCAATAATGCATAATCCAACTTACTCATGAGAGAACATCAGACAAACCCAAACCGAGAGACATTCTGCAAAGTAACTGACCGGTACTCTTCAAAAGTGCCAAGGTCATGAAAGATAAGGAAAAACTGAAGAGCTGTCACAACTGAAAGAATAAGGAAACATGAAACTAAACACTGGATTGGATCCTGGAAGAGAAAAAGAACATTGGTGAGACACTCGATGAAATCCAAATGAATTATGTAGTTAATAATATTTTACCAAGATTAATTTCTTAGTTTGGGTAAATGTTCTATTGTTTTGTAAGATGTTAATATAAAGAGGAAACTGAGTGAAATTGAAACTCTTCTGTAAGTCTAAATTACATCTCAAAATTTAGAAGATGAAAAAATGGATTAATGTTTAACCTTGATTTCAATGAACTCATAGTCTAAGGAGGAAAAAACACATTAAACAATATTATAATGTGATAAGTGTAAACAGAGATATAGAGTTATGAAAGCCAAGAACTAACTCCTGAGCAAATCAAACACTGTGTCTAGGAGAAAGTATAACATTTGAAATGAGCCCTATTACATGTTCCTGATAGAAGAAAGCCAGAATTTCCAGAAGTAATTTTAAAACATATATGAAAGACTCTGAAATATCCCAGAAACTGCAAGCGGGTTGATACAGTTGAAGCAAAAGTGAAGTGCTAAAACTGGAGATACAAGTAATCATTAGACCTGGTGGAATGTTATCTTCTATTCTAGGTAATTATAACAAAAAGACTTTACATCAAGGACTTGATAGAGGCAGTTTTGTGTTTTAGACACATCACTTTGATAACATTATGGAGAATAAAATAAAAAATCACAAAGCTTTATTTACTAGTTGAATGTTTATTCTTCCAATTTAACTTTTATCTAGAGTGATATATTAATGCAAACCCATGCTAATTTCATAAACTCTCAGTAATGGAAATATTTGAAGTTTTCAAACACCTTAAGTCTCACTCCTCAAATGAAACAGACCAGAAATATCTATTCCTCACATAGAAAATTTATTTAAAATTCATTTATTTAAATAAATGAATTAATATTTTAATATTAATTTAAAATATTAATAAATATTTTATTTAAAATAAAATTTATTTAAAAATACTATGCCTAATTAGTTCATCAGAAGTATTCTTTATACTTCTTTGGATAACATTAATAATAAAGCTAATACTATTGTTTGTGTACACAATGAATATTCATTAAGCATCTACTGACACCAAGCATGCTATTATAGGTGTTGAAGATTTAATATGAAAATATAGACCAATAAAACATCATTCATGGAGTTCATGTTCTAAGGATGAATGGTGAGATAGAAAAAATGATTAAATAAATTACATATTATCACTCATTGGAAAGTGATATAAGCTTTGGAGAAAAATAAGAGGTAATAGAAAAAAAAAACAAGAAAATATGGTATTATTAACAAGAAGTGAAGAAAGTAATTTAAGGGGAAAAATTATCTAAGTCTGTCAAAAGCAGCCAATAGTTCAAGTCAAATAGAGAACAAGAATCGTCAATAATTTGAAGGTTATTGGGACCGTGGCAAGAACAGTTTTGGTCAAGTAACTGGAGGCAAAAGCCAAATGAACTGAGTTCAAGAATGACTGGTAGTAAATAACAAAAGGATATAAAACTCTTACTGGGAGTTTTGCTACAAAAGGAAGAAAAGCTGAGGTCAAGAGCTTCTCATTAAAATGGGACAAAAACAATATATGTTTATGTTGATAGGAATGATCCAATAAGAAGAGGAAATTGTTAGTATGGGGAAAGGAGAAGAAAATTGCTGGGACAATGTCCTGTGTAAGAAGAAATAATGTAACCCAGCTCACAAATAGGGATGCCATCCTTAGATGGGAACAAATGGGACAGTTCATCTATAATAAATAGCAAGTAACATGCAAAATATATTAGTAAAGAAATGCTGGCAAATAGTTAAATCTGCTTGTGGGAGATTTTGAAAACCATCTTCTGAAAGTCAACAACTGAGAATAAAGATAGTTAAAAGGTCAGGAGATTAGAAGAAAGGGAAGAAGATATAAGGTAGTTAAGTAAGAAACTGGGAAATTGCATCAGAAAGTACACGGATTGACAGGGAACATTAGAGGTTTGCATCATGAATTTCAAATGCCCTTCTGGTTTGTTGTTGTTTGTTTTTTCTGCCCTGTTCATCTACTTTGGAGCAAACAACCTTAAGTTAGATTTAACCAGTATTAAGAGTTTCACAAAAGTGGCTGACAGAGTGAGAAAAGAGCAAGTGAATTAACTGTATATGTAGAGGGAGGATTATTACTGAATGAAAATAGCAATTGATCTGGGTAAAAAGTAAAGTGACATCATGAAAGAGAAGGACAATGAAAAAAGTGGTAAAATCAAAAGATTGTCTTCCAAATGGGGCTAAAAGATAGTTAAATTCAAAGAATTTGATGGAAAAATAAAATAAAATTAGTATGTTAAACAAAATTAAAGAAAGAAAGAAAGAACAAAAATACTGATCAAGAAACTTAATAAACTTAACATCAAGAAACATAATAAACCATTACAACACCAAGTAGTAATTACTGACTTGTCTTCTCTCTGGCAATCCATACAGTTTATTTTTATTTTATTTCATTTTATTTTATTTTTTCAGTGTTCTAAGATTCATTGTTTATGTACCACACCCAGTGCTCCATGCAATATGTGCCCTCCTTAATACCCACCACCAGGCTCACCCATGCCCCGACCCCCCTCCCTTCCAAAACCCTCAGTTTGTTTCTCAGAGTCCACAGTCTCTCATGGTTCATCTCCCCCTCTGATTTCCCCCAGTTCATTTACTTCAGAGTAAGAGTTCTTCCTCCTCTCTAACCCTGGCTACCCAAGGATAACTTTCTGGGGGATTCGTGTGCATCTGTAAAGAAGGTACTAGTCATTTCACAGCTTGCAAACTGTCTGCTCTTTAAGGCTTCTTCGCTGTTATCAAAGACACTTTTTACAACAGTTATAAACAAAGAAGGTAATTCTGCAGCAACAGTATATTGACTACAGGGTGATTTAATAAATCGTCTTTCCTAAGGAAGAAGGAAATATATTTTTAAACTTAGAGAAAAATACAAAATTCAAAATAATCAAAAGTTAATGAAGTATATGTAAATTATATAATTAATGAGAGTTAACCCTGTTTGAATACATTGAAGTTTTTCTCTAAAGCTGCCAAATACCAGAATAATGTTTATTTCTCAAATAAATGTCTGTTATTTAGTTGGAGCTCAGTATGTATTAGTTGATTGAATGAACAGAAAGTGAAATTGTCTTTTCTTGAAAACCAGTGACTTCCATCCAACATTTTTTTTCATTTTCCTTATGATATAAAATCTCTGAGTCAAGCCTTGTTTTTACTTTTTCCCAGGCCTACACTTACAGAAGTTATTCCCCAATTCACACTAGGTAACAGCATTGCTTCATAAAAGCAATACTGACAGAACTGTACTATTTATAGTCCCTTGACTTCAAAAGACATTTCCCCCCTCATTAATTTGTTCCTTTGGTCCCAATCCTCACTCTTCATAGGACAACATGTAACAGGGACAAATCTTCCCCTACTTTGCTCATGCTCAGGAGGAAGCAGAGAGCCTGGAAAGCTATACTTCATATACCAAGATGATGCCAGCCAAGCCCTAGCAAGAGAATGATTGAACATTCTCAGATTAATTTCATGGCTATTTGTTCCATCCCAGAATCACATCAAGCACAGGCCTCCAAGTTGAAATTGCATCGCTCTGTCCTTGCTGCCCAGGTAAGGGCAGTGAAAAATGAGTATATTCCCCATCTTCTAATGATAAATAATGACTTTTCCCTTTACAACTGAGATGTATTTTACAGCATCATCAGAATAGTCTAATTACCAAACAAAATGAAAAGATTTAACAGGACTGAAGGAGATAGATGAAATTCACAAGAAATAGGCACTTGCATCTTTGCCATCCTTCAGTGTCACTACAGTAATAGAAAAATTGTAACTGGAAGATGTGTAATAAATAGTCCATTAAATATTCATTTGGATTGTAAATAACTTAAAATTTTAAACTACCCAATAAAATATTGTAAGAGAAGGGTGCAAACATGTCTGGCTGCTAAAGGAAAACTGACAAGCAGTGTTGGAGGCAAAAATAATAGAGGTAAGACTGAGCATTAACTGGGTAAATAGATGCTGTGAGCACAGAAAAACAAGAAGGGGAGCATTGCTTGTAGTGATTTGACAGGGCAAATCTGGCTTTCACAAATTTTGATCTGTAATTGTCCAGGTGGACTGATATTACACTTCCTGCAATAGGGTCATTCTTACAATTACATCTAACACTATTAGTCCCTTGATCATAACATGATTCTTAATTTTAGAAGTTTTCCTGGCTGTGAATTCATTCTTTGTTTTAGGCTTGTATGACTCATACATTTGGGTACTGAATCAAGACATTGAGTATTTGAGATTTTTTTTTTAAAGATTTTATTTATTTATTTGACAGACAGAGATCACAAGTAGGCAGAGAGGCAGGTAGAGAGAGACGAGGAAGCAAGCTCCCCGCTGAGCAGAGACCTGCCCCCCCCCCCATGAGGGCCTCAATCCCAGGACCCTGGGATCATGACCTGAGCCAAAGACAGAGGCTTTAACCCACTGAGCCACCCAGGCGCCCCGAGTATTTGAGATTCTTATTTATTAAGCTTGGCCTAGTCATTCCAGTATCCATAAAATAAGAACACCAGTTACAACTTGCTGGGGGCAATAGGAAAAAAAAAAGAAAAAGAAGAAGGTTGAAAATATGGAGTACAGAATGAGCATTAACATTCACCAAGTACCTATGAAGAATGAGGTACCATCTACCCACTGAGCAGTTACATATACATATTACTTGACCCAACTACAACCATGCCTGGCTGTTATTAGTATAAGCAATTTTTAAAATGAGGGAAATGAAGTTCAGAAAAGTTAAGTGACTTGACAAAAGCAAGAGAGTAGGATAGAGGTAGAACCCAAATTTAAAGTCTATTTTTTAAATTACGTTCAGTTTGCCATTGTATAGTACATCATTAGTTTTTTGATGTAGGGTTCAAAGATTCATTAGCTGTGTATAACACCCAGTGCTCATTACAATACATGCCCTCTTTAATACCCATCACCCTGCTATCCCATCTGCCCCCCCCCCACCTCTCCTCTGAAACCCTGTTTGTTTCCTGGAGTCCATAGTCTCTTGGTTCATCTCCCTCTCTGATTTCTCCCCCCCTTCAGTTTCCCACCCTTCCCCTATGGTCTTCCATGCTATTTCTTATGTTCCACATATGAGTGAAACCAAATGATAATTGTCTTTCTCTGCTTAACTCAACTCACTTAGCATAATCCCCTCCAGTTCCATCCATGTCGACACAAATAATGGGTATTCATCCTTTCTGATGGCTGAAGAATATTCCGTTGTATATATGAACCACATCTTCTTTATCCACTCATCTGTTGAAGAACATCTCAGCTATTTCCACAGTTTAGCTATTGTGGACATTGTTGCTATGACCATTGGGGTGCATCTGCCCTTCTTTTCACTACATCTCTATCTCTGGGATAAATATCTGGTAGTGCCATTGCTGGTTCTTAGGGTAGCTCAATTTTTAACAATCTGAGGAACCGCCACACCATTTTCTAAGATGGCTGTACCAGCTTGCATTCCCTAACAACAGTGTAACAGTGTTCCATTTTCTCCCACATCCTCACCAACATCTGTTGTTTCCTGATTTGTTAATTTTTGCATTCTAACTCTGATTGTGACCTTATTATTTGTTTTTAGGCTCGTATGACTCACTCATTGCATGATTTGTTAGAAACCACTGGCTATCTATGAAACAAAAATGCTTAAAGTTGTTGCATATATTTTTTCATGAGGGTAAAAGACTTTCAAAGAATCATAAAAGGAAATATTTTCTCTTGCAGAATTTAAGCAGCAGAGAATTCTAATGTCAGTGTTAAAACCAGAACTCTGTCAACTGCCATTACTGAACAGTCATTTTCCCACTGCTATTTTGTGCCTTCTTTCAGGATTGCTGATTGGAGACTGTCACCTGTAACATTTTTGTTTGTGTTTTTATTTTGCTAGATCTATATCTTTTTTTTTTTCTTACCATTTCTTTCCCTTTTTCCTGCAGAGTTCATATGCTATCCAGGTTTACATTTCTAAAACCTGAACTCAGTTTAAAAACATATGAATCACATAGAAATGAGTTTTATAAATGACTTTTCAGAAATGTATATTATCCACAGATTTAATTATATCTGTATCATTACCTTAAAGCCTGAAGTTAATAACAAAGATTTGGAAGACTTAAATTCATTACCACTGGTGTACAGATTGTCTTTATATAGTTTCCTTTGTTGATAGTGCATTCATCTTCTGTTCATAGATATTTCCTTGTCCAACAATGAACATTATATACCGTATTTAGCATATTACATCACTCCGAACTACTTGACAACTTACTGTCTAAAAATGATCAACAGAAAATATCTCCTCTGGGTTCAGGACACATTTGACAGAGAACCCAGTTAACTATAGCATGACATTCACCTACTCAACAAAAATGTTCATGCTATTGCTGGTTTAATCCTGCCTCCTACTAGAGATGTGGGAATTGTGTAGGTGGTAGAGTATCCCAGAATAATAGCAAGATCTTCTCTTTGCCTCCAGATTACTACACAGTCTTAAAAGGGGCAAACCATAGCCAGCACTACATTGAAAGTTATGTATGAGTGGAAATTTAGGGGCTTTTATAGCAACTCCTTGAATGCTGCCCATACGGGGTTTTGCCATGCTGTTTTTGACAAGACAACCAAACCTTATGCCAGCAATCACATTAAGCTATTGGCAGCCTGAGAATTATTCTGTCCTACAAAATAATAGGAGCACAATAGAAAGATGCTTTTCTCCCTATTTTACCATAGTGTCCTCCTCAGCTCAACAGAAGACTCCAGCTTTGTTTGTTGAATTATGTCCAGATCTTTGAGAGAAAGATAATTTAAGAATATTTTAATTATGCATGGAAAATGGAAACAATTACTTTAAATAATCGAAAACTTCCATGATAAGGAATAATAGTTACTATAACTTACTGGGTTTTTTTGTTTTTTAAGATTTTATTTATTTATTTGACAGAGAGAGATCACAAGTAGGCAGAGAGGCAGGCAGAGAGAGAGAGAGAGAGGGAAGCAGGATCCCCGCTGAGCAGAGAGCCCAATGCGGGACTTGATCCCAGGACCCTGAGATCATGACCTGAGCTGAAGGCAGAGTTTGAAAATAAATGGCTAGAAGACTCTTATGGAAAGGTTACTCCTTAAAAAGTGGGACAGATAAATGAAGATAAATAAAACTGAGCCACCCAGGTGCCCCACTATAACTTTGTTTTTATTACCACACAATTTATATCCAGGATATGTCCAAAAAGATTTTAAGACTCAAAATTCATTCAACTATGTAAATATGATATGGTCTTCCTTTTAAGAATATATTTGACAGGGAGTCATAAACTAACTAGATAAAATACCACAGGAAGCCAGAGAAGGGAGAGATTAATTCTGCCCAGAGATAATCCTGGAGGTCTTCACATGATTGAGCTGAACCTTGAAGAAGACAAAAAGGAAAAAAGGCTTTTTCAGGTATCTCTAAGTAAAGGGTATGCTGAAAGAATAACTAACAAATAGCTGTATCAAAAGCCAAAGTTAGCTGACAGCAGTATGGGAAGCAGTATGGGAAGCTGGAATGGAAACAGGAGTGTAATGATCAAAATCCAAAGAATTTTATTACAAAGAGCAATGAAGGCCATGTTAAAAATTTTATCTATTTATCTAATCTATTGGTAATAGGGAGATACCAAGATTAGAAAAACAGGAGGGGTATGTAAAAGTCAGATAAAGAAAAGGGTTTCAAGAAGGGAGTGGATAATGGTACCAAAGGCCACAGAGGGATCATGGAATGGGAAATGACATTTGTATTTTTATGTTTACCCTCTAATGTACTTCTTCTTGTTGTTGTTTTTTAAGATTTTATTTATTTATTTGGCAGAGAGAGAGAGATCACAAATAGGCAGAGAAGCAGGCAGAGGGGGAGAGGGGAAGCAGGCTCCCCGCTGAGCAGAGAACCTGATGTGGGGCTCCATCCCAGAACCCTGGGATCATGACCTGAGCCAAAGGCAAAGTCTTAACCTACTGAGCCACACAGGTGCCCCACTTGTTTTTTAATTTAGGGGGAAATCTTGCTTTATGCCAAGGGTAAAGGGTCATGCATGTGTCTACGAAAGAAAATAGAGAGCAACCAGGGTTTATTGAGAGAAGTGGCCCAGGTTAAGGCAATTAAATATTCTACTCAGGACTTTTCATCTCAAGTGAGGATGCAGACGTATAAAGACAGCTCAGAATTAATATTCAGTGGCTCTGAAAGTATTCAGCATTCACCAGCGTTTGACTGAAGTATGACTTGGCCATGGGACCTGTTACTCAGTTTCTTTTTCTTCCTATGCTTTATCTAGAATGAAGAAAGGTAAATAGGAAAAGCCAAATTTGAAGGATATGCCTTTTTTCTCTTGTTTTCCAATGAAAAGAATTAAGCATCTTCATAGGTTAAATGACACTGGTTAGAAAGACACAGATTTTATTTTTTTTCCTTCAAGTTCTAATTTATATTCTAGTTAGTTAACACATGTGGTAAAATTGCTTTCAGATGTAGAATTTACTGATTCACCACTTACATGTAACACCCAATACTCATCCTAAGTGCTCTCCTTAATGCCCATCATTCATTTAGCCCATCTCCCACCCTACTCCCTCCATCAACACTTAGTTTGTTCTTTATAGTTACAGTCTCTTATGGTTTGCTTCCCTCTCTTTTTTTTCTTCCCCTGTGTTCACTGTTTTGTTAAATTCCACATATGAGTTAATCACATGGTATTTGTCTTTCTCTGACTTATGTTGCTTGTCATAATAAACTCTAGCCCCATCCACGTCATTAGAAATGGCAAAATTTCATTCTTTTCAATGGCTGAGTAATATTCCATTCTATATGTTCTATATTCTACACCACTTCTTTTTTATCCATTCATCAGTTGATGGACATTTGGGTTCTTTCCATAGTTTGGCTCTTGTTGATAATGCTGTTATAAACATTGACATGCTTGTGTCCCTTTGAATCAGCATTTTTGTATCCTTTGTGTAAATACCTAGTAGTATAATTGTTGGGTCACAGAGCAGTTCCATTTTTAACTTTTTGAGGGACCTCCATACTGTTTCTCAAAATGGCTGCACCAGTTTGCATTCCCACCAACACTGTAAGAAGGTTCCCCTTTCTCCACATCCTCACCAATATCTGTTGTTCCTGTATAATTAATTTTAGCCATTCTGACAGGTGTGAGGTGTATTTCATCATGGTTTTGATTTATATTTTCCTGATAAGTGATGGTGAGCAAGAAAGATTTTAGAAGAGAGGCAATATTTGATCACATGAAATCCCAAAAATGAGTTTGAAAATAAATGGCTAGAAGACTCTTATGGAAAGGTTACTCCTTAAAAAGTGGGACAGATAAAGGAAGATAAATAAAACTTAGCAGTTCAAGGAGAGGGATTCTGAGAGTTTCCATATCTGGTGGGATCTATTTTATCTATTAAAAAAGTGAGATAAGAGAGGAAATGCATGTAACTCAATTAAGAAAAATGATAAAGGGTTAGAACAGTTTAACACCAAGAAAAGATAATTACTTATGGTGATTGTGAATAAAATGTTTGCTAAACACTGCTCAGATTGAAAAATCAGTGTGTAATACCAATCAAAAATATTTTATAAACAATGCAGCAATATTCATTATATAGCCATTTCTTAAGAAATAACCACAATATTAAACAAATCCAGTGGAGGCATTTCTGCAGAAAGTTGAGATGGTGCAGTCCAAGCACAGAGATTTCTAGTCATCTAAGTTTCCAAAAGATAGATCTTAAAATAAACAGAATAAATGAATCACATGTAATTTACCTCATAATATTTTCCCAATATGTCTTTAGGCACCTAGAAATTCTTATTCATTCTTCAAGAAGCTGTACAAATGTGGCTTCCTCTCTGTAGAATCTTTTTCCACCCATAAGAGATAATATTTATCCTTCCTCTCTAGTCTTTGTGGCACCATGCTCAAGAGAAGTTAAAATACTTATCACATGATAGATCATTAGTAAATCTACCTCCCACGATGAAGTGAGAACTCCCTGGACATAGAGATTACATGTTACTCATTCATGGAAACCCAGAACCCACAACAGAACCCGAACATTATAGGATCTTGACAAAGCTCATTTGGGTAGGTTAGTGGGTAGATGAAATTTTATTGAATACCATTTATGCTAGTCAGGTGATTGATAGGAGCTCACAAGTCCATGGGACTGTACTCTATGATAAAGATTAAAAGCACAGATTCCCTGCAGCTTGCTGAAGAAGGATCCATACTGGCCCAATGTTTTTGTTCTCTGAAGTTTTGGAAAGTCCAATAGAGTATATTCTGTTAGTTCATAGGAAGGATATTAAAATGCTACGGTCTAAGTAACGAATGTTAAAATTGTGACTCTAACATCTTGGACAATAACTTTATATATCATACAAAAAATAGCCTGTATCCTTTTGTTGCAGTGACTCCTGCCTTCATATTATACAAAGACTTTCATAGAGTAGCGATTCCA
Organism: Lutra lutra; assembly: GCF_902655055.1. Classification (NCBI taxonomy): domain Eukaryota; kingdom Metazoa; phylum Chordata; class Mammalia; order Carnivora; family Mustelidae; genus Lutra; species Lutra lutra. The sequence continues at coordinate 140,762,240 of NC_062281.1, forward strand.
AATTTCTTAATAGGAGGAACTTTGAAGCAGCACTCTGTTTGGATGAGTTCCTGTGTGTGTGTGGTAACCCAAGATCAGGTTCTAAGAAACTTCCCTAAATCTGTGCTTACATTCCAAACATCCTGTTTTTACGTAGATTGTATGTTTAATGTGAGGTGGTTTGAGGGAGACACTGAAAATTTGGGAGAATATTACAACTCCATTCCAATGGTAAATATGTATTTTATGATATAGATATAGATACATATCTCACTCTAAGGGGACCATTACTTCCATAATCAAGACCTTGATTATCCCATATGTTAATACATATAACAAGTGCATCTCATTTTTATGGATAATCATCTATCTTAAATCTTGTAGAAATAAAGGAAGACTATGGAAAAGTATTTTAAAAATTTACAAAAATATGCTTTTCCTGCATTATTGATGAATATTATAGCTGGTTAGGAAAACTTTCATGAATACCAGTAGCACTGTGTGTTTCTTTATATCCTATTTAATCAGAATTGCCTATTTTCTTGTTAGTCTCTCCTACTAAGTTGTAAATATCTTTTTTTTTTTTAAAGATTTTGTGTATTTATTTGACAGAGACATCACAAGTAGGCAGAGAGGCAGGCAGAGAGGGAGGGGAAAGCAGGCTCCCCGCTGAGCAGAGAGCCTGATTCGAGGCTTGATCCCAGGACCCTGAGATCATGACCTGAGCTGAAGGCAGAGGCTTAACCCAATGAGCCACCCAGGGACCCCTAGGTTGTAAATATCTTGAGATAGAGACTGTTTTATTAATTTTGTCTCTATCATGCCTAACACAGTCTTGGAATTTGTTAAACATAAGTGATTTTGTTTTGAGTGAACAAAAAATATATATATAAATATATACATAATATATATAATATATATTATATATAATATATATTATATATAATAATATATAATATATAAAAATATATAAAAATATATATAAGTATATACAAATATATATATATTTTGTTGTTCACTCAAAATATACATATATACAATAGATGTCCTTCATCAAGTAAAAAAAAAAGTCAACATTGATATTTTAAAGAAGATGGACATTATATGAATCTTTATCTGACTTTCCGCTTGAAGACTAAATTGTTGTCTGTGTTCTCACATTACTACTCTATTTTTTCACTGTTTATATCTTAATTAGTGTCTGCCATGTCTAAGCAAAATATGAAGAAACTTAAGTGTTTTTTTTTCTTACCTTTCTGATCAAAATGCTGTGTGATAACAGAAAATTATTACAAATAGAATGCACTTGAAAATATATAATTCCTAGTTAATTTCTATATTTAGACATCACAAAATTTCTAACAACAATCTATGCAGTTATCATGCATAAGTAGTTTCAGGAGGTCAAAGTCAGAAATATCACCCTCTGAAATTATGAACCAACAAAATGAATACAAAATGAAAGTAATTAGCCATCTGCAGAAGTAGCATATCCCATAAGGTCTGATTCATCTCTATACCTTGGCATAGTGCCCCTCAAGGAGCTGATATTATAATACCCACAGAAATAGTATGGCATGGGCAATGACCGCTGTAAATTATATTCCAGGTGAATGTCTCATAGGAAATGTAATAAAGAAGGATTCAGATTTATAATACATTCTCTTCTGAGATCAGTTAGTGTGGTAGGTTTCCCCAGAGCATAATCAGCCCCTTTAACCAGTAAGAGGAAGTTTCTAAATCCACAAAGCTAAGGAATGCATTCTGGACCCACAGTGATGCCACTGCTATTCAGACTCCTATAAATTCAGTCTAATCTTTGCACAAACCTCTCTCTTACCATCTCACCTTCAACAGGTTACCATCACTGGATAACTGGGTGATAGGAAATGTGTCCTATGAGAAAATTGCCAAAGCCCTGCTTAGGCAGGTGTGCCTTCTCAATACACAACCCCCAACCCCATTTGACAAGGTGATAAAGATTTAATTTCCTCCACCACACCTGCTTATTGGAAAGTTTAATGTTAATGGAAACTGCACTTTGGGGGAAAGGACAACCTAAAATCCTAATTGTCTCAATAATTTAGTAAATCCATGATGGTCATGAAGAAAGTAAATTTCTGATATGTTAAACCCAGATTTCTCAGGCTATGAAACGTAGCTTGTTATATTCCTTCAATATTTTTTTTTGATCTGTGGGACAGATTGTGACTAACTACAGTATGCAGCAAACTGCATTTCATAATTTTATCCTATGACTCATTCTCTCAACAAGATGGTTGCCTCCAGACAAAAGAAATGGTTTTGAATTCAAGGAAACAGAAGCTTCACAGCTTCCAAGCAACACCACATTATGTTGAGCACAACAGCAAGCAAGTTCCTTTACTAGGGGTCCTACGAAGAATAGAGGCTGCCTTGAAGGGCAACTTTAGAGGCAGCTGAGAAACTACATGGCCATCTGTTCTGGATGATGCAGAAGAAACTACTGCATTCAAAGAGGGTCACACTAGACAACTTGCAAGTTGGCTTCTAATTCTAAATCTGATATAAAAGATTATGTAAAATACAATTAATGTAAGTGCCATTTAAAATTTCTCTTCTTAAGATTGATATCTACATCAACTTGCAAGGAGATAATTATATTGGCCAACCCAATTAAAAGGGGCAGTAACTTGAAAGACAATGACTAAAACAAAATTCTGGTAAGAGAGAAATGATGTTCCTGACATGCAAAGATCTGTTTCCTAAAGAAGAAATGGCAATTCTCCTCAGGAAACACAAGCATTGATGTTTCCTGCACTTTAAAAATAACATAAATGTGTAGGAGTCCTTTTTCTTTAAGAAACTAATGTTTTATTGTTAGGTCTCCTAGGAGAAATGTAATTTTTTTATGATTTTAACTGGCATCTGAGATCTATTTTTGTGGCTTAACAAGAGAAGCAATACTACCATCATGTGGCAAAAGAGATTAAATTTATTTAAAAAAAAATTCCAGAGGTGAAATTTAAATCCACAAATAGAAGTTCTAATCAAATGTACATCCATTCTTGTATCATTTAGACACTATTCCTAAGAATTTGCAAGTTTCCCAATTCTTATAGTAAAGGCAAAATTTACATGACAAAGGAAAACTGTAATTAATTCTTCTCATTTAACTGTTAATAGTGACTTCCATCCTGTTTCGTTGTACATTAGTAGTAAAACAAAAGAAAAAATCTGAAAGCTGAAGAAAGTATCATTTATTTTACTACAACAATGAAATCATAGATATTTACATAAACAAGCAAGCCAACAAAGAATTCTAGAAAGATAATCAAGCAAAGAACAAAAGCTAGAATTCTGAATATTACTTTTTTTTCTTCAAATCAAAACCACAATGAGATACCACCTCACATCTGTCAGAAAGGCTAAAATTAAGAACTCAGAAAACAAAAGATAATGGTGAGGATGCTGAGAAAGAGAAACACTTTTGCACTATTGGTGGGAATGCAAACTGGTGCAGCCACTTTGGGAAACAGTATGGAGGTCCCTCAAAAAGTTAAAAATGGAACTGCTCTGTGACCCAACAATTATACTACTAGGTATTTACACAAAGGATTCAAAAATGCTGATTCAAAGAGGCACATGTATGTCAATGTTTATAGCAGCATTATCAACAATAGCCAAACTATGGAAGGAACCCAAATGTCCATCAGCTGATGAATGGATAAAGAAGATGTGGTGTAAAATATAGAACATATAGAATGGAATATAACTCAGCCATTGAAAAGAATGAAATCTTGCCATTTACAATGACATGGCTGGTTCTAGAGTTTATTATGACAAGCAACATAAGTCAGAGAAAAGACAAATACTATACAATTTAACTCATATGTGGAATTTAAGAAACAAAACAAGTGAACACAGGGGAAGAAAAAAAAGAGAGGAAAGCAAACCATAAGAGACTCTTAACTCTAAAGAACAAACTAAGGGTTGATGGAGGGAGTGGGGTGGCAGATGGGCTAAATGAATGATGGGCATTAAGGAGGGCACTTATTGGGATGAGCACTTGGTGTTATATGAATAACTGTAAATGATGAATCAGTAAATAATATTCCAAAAACCAATACTACACTACATGTTAACTAACTTGAATTTAAATTTTAAAGAGTATTACTTTAAATTATAAAGTAATTTCACATGCCTTATCTTAATTAATCCTAACCACTCATATCATTTTTTAAATTATTTTTATTTATTTTCAGCATAACAGTATTCATTGTTTTTGCACCACACCCAGTGCTCCATGCAATCCATGCCCTCTCCTGGTTCCACCACCTGGTTCCACCAACCTCCCACCCCCCGCCCCTTCAAAACCCTCAGATTGTTTTTCAGAGTCCATAGTCTCTCATGGTTCACCTCCCCTTCCAATTTCCCTCAACTCCCTTCTCCTCTCTAATATCATATTTTTTTTAAGATTTTAGTTATTTATTTGAGAGAGAGAATAAGAGAGAGAACACAAGCAGGGAGAGGGACAGAAAGAGAGGGAGAAGCAGACTCCCCAGTGAGCAGAAAGCCCAATGTGGGGCTCAACCCCAGGACTCTGGGATCATGACCTAAGCTGAAGGCAAATGCTTAACCAACTGAGCCACCCAGGCACCCCCAATATCAATATTAATATCCCCATTTTACTCACAGGGAAACTAAAATGCAAAGATAATAATTTATTCACAATTAGTTCACTCATCCAGAAGGTGATTTCAGCTTTCCTGTCACTTACTTTGTCAAGATTTTCATGAGACACTAAGGAAAAATTAGCCATTTTCTTTTCCAAACCTGCTAATACTTTGCACTAACTTCTTATAGTACTTATCACATTGTACTATAATCATGTTTCTCCTACCTCAGTTGTAAGTAGGATTCTTGAATTTGAAGATATTTATTCCATAAATATCAAAACCTTACCTATCCTTAATGTTCTGAGGTAGCATTTCAAATACAGCTTTCTCTACATCAGTGGCTCTTTAAGTGTAGATCCTAAGCCAGCAGCATCAGCATCAGCATCAGCATCAGCTGGGACTTGTTAGATATGCAAATTTTGGGCCCCTCTCCTGATCTACTATATCAGAAAACCTGGGGATTGGGCCATCAATCTATGTTTTAAAAAGCCTTCTTGGCAATTCCAACGTACCCTCAATCTTGAGAGCGTCCAGTCTACCTAAATCACCAAGGTGAATACTGATATACTCAGCCCAAATCACCTGCAGAATAGAGACACTCAATCCACCTGCTGTTAGAAGCAAAGCAGCTAACAGCTCTGAGCTAAGTTCTTCTCAGAGAATGGACCCCAAAGATTCACCTCACTTAACATCACCTTCTCTGGAAATCTTCCTTAAACAACACATTCTTCTCCACATGGGTTGAGGGTCCCTGCTGTATGCTCCCACAGCCTTTGTTGATTATTTAATCATAGACAGCCTGGAACATAAATGGCACTTGACATTAAACAAATTATCTGTCACAATGTATTTAAATCATCTACCTAAGTGTCTATTAATGATCTTCCTCTCTGGACTATAGGCTCCCTGAAGGCAGGAAAAATACTTCATTTATACTCTAATGCCCAGTACCTGGAACAGTACCTGACTGCTAAGTGCTACATAAATACTCACTGAATTAATAAACATTCTACTTTCTGTGGATTCAAAGATGAAGACAATAAGGACCCATCACTAAGGAACTCACACTCTAGTTGAAAAAAAAAAAAGGCATGTGAACTATATAAATCGTGGTGTCACCTGATACATGTTATGAACAGCCTTGCACCATACCAGGCCTAATACTATCTCCTTTTGTTTTATTTCAATCCTCCTTGTCTTTCACAGTTCAAGAAGACAGATCTCTTCTTTCCCTAACTTCCTATTATCTACCTACCTACCTATCTATCCTCTCTTCACATATTTGGCTCATTCTGTGAGTGTGTGTGTTGTGTGTGTGTGTGTGTGTGTGTGTGTGTGTGTATGTGTAGTTTAGTAGTGTTCATGTAGATGCCCTGCCCATCTATATAAAACTTAGGTCAGGAAATATGTCTTTGTATCTCCAATGTCTATACCAGTAACTCAACAATTGTCATATAGTTGTCAATTTAGTAAATGTTTGTTTATAGAAATTAAAAAAGAATTTAGCCCTACCTTAGGTGGGGTTCCATAGGAAATAGATTTTGAATGAAGATTTGAATACAAAAGATCAACTGGGGAGTGTCTGCTCTGGAGCAACACCTATAACAGGGTGATGCTATTGCACTGAAGGCCTCAGCACATCGTACAGGAGCTCTGGAGCTATGATGGCTCTTCACTGCTGTCCCACATTGAGATCTGAGACTTTATGCCCCCACATCAACCACTAGATGAAGGCTATCCCCAGAGAGGGGCATAACCTTGGGCAAGACAACTCTCTTCAAGAGGTAATTCCTAGAGGGACTGACTAGCTGTGAACCATCATTAGACAACACTCACAAGAGAAGGGGAAAGGAGAGTCTTGGGCCAGCAGAGGGCATCTGGCAGTGCACCTCTGTATCACTGCAGTACCCGTCAGTGTTTTAGTTGTGAGAAGTAATCATACACGTGGAGAGACATATTAATTGTCATTTGTACTTTGCTTAATTTTGATGTACTGATTTTGTATCTCCATTAAAAAATTATGAAAACTGATTTGTCTCAAGAATTTAAACAGTAACTACATATTTTACTCAATAAATTCCTTCAAATATTTAAACTGCTATTATTATAGCTGAACCTCCAAATAGTTTTATTTAAATAATGGACAAACCTGCCCAAATTCAAAGATTATAAACTCAGTTTTGCACAGTTTCCTAACTTCGTATAAAATATCAATGACATAAATATAAATTATTTTTATTATTCTCATACCTTCCAAAATTATTGCTTTATGTATGTTGATAGTTTCCTAGGATTTCTGAATAATTTTCATTCCTTCATAGGAATCCAGGTTGCAGAATCTGGTTGGGAACTAATAAAACCTGGTGGTTTGTGTATAAATAATTCAAAAAGTCACTGGTTATTAGATTGAAGCCATTACTAATGTAAAGATTTACTTGATACAACATGAATTTTTAGAATTTCTGTCATTTGATTTTCATTTCTGAGACTTGGTATCTCCTCCAAAATAATGTGTTTAGTTTTACATAGCTGATAGTTCTTAACTCACAGCTCTTTTATTATGATATACCAACACAAAATACATTTGGTATGTTTTAATAGCTGAGTTTACTATTTGTATTTTAGTAAAATTACCAGAGACATGTAGAGGTTTCATCTTAGAGGACATAAGAAACCCAGTCTATATAATTAGCTTTCCTAGTTAGATCATGTAACTAACTTGTCATTTGGAACATCATAATAAACTTTCTTTACATTGTTGTATCCTCAACCCACGACTATGATATATCATTTTATATATTTAGGTTTTATTTAATAATGTCTTTCAATAAGGGGTTCCATTGGTCTCCATAGCAATCTTAAGACATTTCATTATATTCAAAAACACTGTGTTGCTATTGCAAATATCTTCTTAAATTACATTTTCTAATTAGTTGTGATGGGATAGAAAAATAAAATTGACTTAAATATCAATATTATATATTGCTGCCTTGCAAAATATCATTAATTTAAATAATTTTCTGTAAATTCTTTTTGTTCTTCAAGCAGACAATTACATTGGCTGAAAAAATCATTTACGTTTTTTTCTATGTATTCCAAACATTATTCTTTTAATTAGCTTATTGAAAAAACCAATAACTGTAAAAATGTTGAACAACAGTGGCGGTATCAAGCATACAAGTCTTGTTTCTAATTCTTAAAGAAATTCTCTTGGGAGTGATGTTTGGTATGAATTTTTGTGGACAGCTCTAACAGGCTAAGGAAGTTCTCTTCCATAATTTGCTTTCTAAGAGAGTTTTTTTAAAAATATTGAACCAATGTTACTTTTTTTTTCAATTATATTTTATATCTTGAGATGAGGGCGCCCAGGTGGCTCAGTCATTAAGCATCTGCCTTCGGCTCAGGTCATGATCCAGGGGTCCTGGAATCAAGCCTAGCATCGGGCTCCCTGCTTGGAGGGAAGCCTGCTTCTACCTCTCCCATTCCCCCTGCCTGTCATCCCTCTCTCACTGTGTCTCTGTCAAATAAATAAATAAAATCTTTAAAAGAAAATCTTGAGATGACTATTTCATGCTTGTCCTTTAAATTATTAGAGAAAGATACATTGATTTTCTAATTCTAATTCTGTATCCTTATAATTCCAATTTCATAGTGATGCATTAGCTTCTAATTCTATTCCCTAATATTTATTTGTTTTGTGTGTTTTTATGTGAAATACACTTATAATTTCTTTTCTCTCATTGGTTTTTAATTTTTTTTAAAGATTCTATTTATTTGACAGAGAGAGATCACAAGTAGGCAGACAGACAGGCAGAGAAGGGTGGGGAAGCAGGCTCCCTGCCAAGCAGAGAGCCCGATGCAGGGCTTAATCCCAGGACCCTGGGCGGAAGGCAGAGGCTTAACCCACTGAGCCAGCCAGGTGCCCCTCATTGGTTTTTAGTATCAAAAGTCTTACTAGCCTCATAAAATGAGTTGGAAAATTTAATATTTCCCAACAGGATGGTATGTTTGTCAGTTCTCGCAGATGTGATAATTTTTTCATATATATTTAAAACTAGATATTAGGTGCATGCAACTTTCGAATTTTAAGTTTTCATAGTGAAAAGAAGCTTTTTATCAAGGTATATTATTTTTCCTAATACTGCTTTGTCTTAAATTCTATCTTGTCTGATATGTTAAGTAGCAGGCAGCTTAGATGAAAGCTTTTTGGTGTGGCATCAACATGCAACAGATAGAAAATTCCAAAGCAAAGGACACAGCAAGACTAGATTTTTCAAATGATGGATCTGAGAATTTGTTTCATATTTTAAAAATCATTTGCTCACATGGAGGATCAAAACATAGCGTAAGTGATGATAGGATTTAATAAGAATGAGGTATTCATTGTATTGCTAGGAGTCAACCTTCTGCTATCACCACAGACAGAAAAAAAAATGTTAGAAACAATTCTCCATGTATCTTTCATATTTACACGTCTAGGCATTAACAGCCCATTTGCTCCATGAGTATTTTTTCAAGAATGTTTTTCATGTGGCCCTGGCAGGACAGACACAGATACTCAGGAGAAAATTTATTTACATTTATGTATAATAAAGACAGAGACATCTTTTCTCTTGAAAACATTATAATAAAGATAAGGTCTCTCTTCTGAGGGAAAGATGGGTAGATTTACCAGCAGTCTCTAACAAGATTGGAGGTTTTCTAAGATCAGTGCTCCTCAGCTGGTCCCAGAATCCACCTGGGATCCACTTTCAGATCACTTCTTTAAAACCTGGAGGAAAAGGGAAACTGATGCGAACATGGAGCTCATGCTTCCTGTTATGCTGTAAATAATAATCTCTAAATCCATTTGGGATCCATTTGGGAGCTTCCCTACCAGCCAAAACTATGGAAGACAAGCTGGCATCTGTCACTATCCTACTGTTTTGGAACTGCTTGAGAAGAACTTCATGTCTGATAAAGTTAAAAAAAAAAAAAAAAAGAAAGAAGGAAGGAAATCTGCAGCTTTAATAATTTATCTCTTACAAAGGTACTTGATTTCCAAGGGTGAGATGTGAAATTCATGGTTAGAATATCGGTATGGGATCATTTTTAAAGGTCACTAGTTAAGACAGCTTATTGCTAGGATAAGATGATCATAACAAAAAGACAGTGAGAAAAGTATTACCAGGGCACATGATAAAAGGGCATCATCTGACGAAGGGGCATTGCCCACCAAGAAAGTTGTAGTTTGATGGGCAAAAATTTCCAAAGTAGCTATGGGAGGACTCCACAACAGACACACTCTGGTCTGAGTATCATTTGGGCTTAAACACCAATTTATGATTAAATCAGTCAAATAAAAATTTGGATATACCCTTTACTTCTTCTCCAACTCCAATATAGCTCCTCTCCCAAAGACTATCCAATAACAGCTAAAATTTTCAGTGATTATGGAAGTGTCAATAATGTTTGGAAAGGAATCTGTTTGTAATAATCTTGGAATTATTTTCTAAATGTAAACAAAGAAGTATGGGGTCTAGAATTGTCACTGAGTAACAGGGAAAAAGTAACCCCTTTAAATCACTGAGCAGGTATTTAAAAAACTGTGAGTAACAAAAGTAAAGTTGGTTTCTTGATTATACTCCATAAATTTTGATTACTCAATATAGCCATTATATTAAAAGAGTTTAATTAGCTTTATGTTAGTTACATTTGCCTACCATAAATTTTTCTAATATTTTTTTAACTCTAGTCTGAAAATTTTTCTCTTTACCTGGAAAATTGAGTCCATTTACATTTACTGTTTTATAATTTTCTTTTACTTTTTCTATATGATTTTACTTTTTTCTTCTTTCCTACATTGTTTTGAATGGATTTAGTTTCTGTACTTTTTTAATTATAGAAATTTAATTATTATTTTTTATTCTTTCCACTTTTTCCTTGTATTGGTTTTAAAGTTAAACACTCCACTTTATTTAAATGACAATTTTAGAAATTTTAACATCAAAACTAGGATTTAAGGAAAAAGCATATAAGCTTAAAATATTTTAACTAAAATCACTATCTTTTGACTTCTATTATCCCAAAGTTCAGGGTTGTTTTTTTTTTTATTTCTAGTAGTTTCATCTTTTTATAACCTCACAATTTGGAGGTTTATTTATTCATATATTTACTCACATGTTTACTATTTTCTTCTCTCATTTCACACCTTCTCTCATTATTTTTATGACTGAAACATAACTTTTATTAAAATAATTTTTTTACATTCAATTAACCTCTTGTGTTTCTTTTTTATAACAAGCTATTTTTTTTCTTTTTTAAGTTTTTATTTAAATTCCAGTTAGTTGACATAAAGTGGTATATTCATTTCAGGTGTACAATATAGTGATTCAACATTTCCATACAATACTGGGTACTCACCACAACAAGTGCATTCCTTAATCTCGATAACCTATTTTGCACATTTCCCACCCACCTCCTTTCTGGGTAGCTATCAGTTCTCTATAGTTAAGAGTCTGTTTTGGTCAGTATCCAAAATATATAAGGAACTTTCTCTCTGTGTGTCAAATAAATAAAATCTTTTTTAAAAAAAAGTTAAAAATTGAACTATCCTATGATACAGCAATTACACCAAGATATTTAGATATTAGATATTTGCCCAAAGAATACAAAAACATTAATTCAAAGATATACAAGCAACCCAATGTTCATAGCAGCAGTACTTACAATAGCTAAATTATGGAAACAACCCAAGTGTCCACCAATAACGATGTGGTATATATACACAATGGAATATTACTCAGCTATAAAAAAGAACAAAATCTTGCCATTTGCAATAACATGGATGGAGTTAGAAAATATTATCCTAAGCAAAATAAGTCAGTTGGAGAAAAACAAATACCACATGACACATATCTTTTAAAGTTTCTTTATTAAGAGGTTAATAGTAAGTTTTCTCTCTCTCTTTTTATATACCTTACAAATTCCATAATGACAATTATTTTCTCTCCAGTCTGAAAATTTTATTCCACTGCCTTATGGCTTCCCTTGCTGCAATTGAGAAGTCACTTGTAAGACCAGTTATAATTTCTTTGTAAATAACCATTCTTTTTCTCTCTGGCTGCTTTAAATGTTTTTCCTTTGTTTTGAAAAATTAGAACCCTGATTAGATATCGTTAGACCTTCTCATTTTTCCACATATCTTAGTTTCTCCTCACTATTTTGCATTACTTATTCACTTTTTGTTTTACTTTCTTTGACTTCTTCAGATCCTTCAGCTCCCTAAGCTATTTAAACTCATCTATTTTATCTCTAATATCAAATATCTAATTTTCCACTTAAAGAACTTTTTCTGGCTTTTTTTGAAATGTGGCTAATTTTTATAGTTTCTTGTTTATGTAAATTCAAAAATATTTGTTCTATTTATATTTAAATGATATTTGGACTGATGTATAAGTCTAAGATCACAATCTTCCTATATTATATGTTACTGGGAAGACTGTGGCCAACTTGATATATTTTGTCCTTGGATAACTTAACCTGTCTTCCTGTGTGCACGAAATATTTTCTTTATTGTTGGCATACAGTAAATGTCAAACAAAATATAAAAGACATTTTTTGTCATAAAAAATTATAAGATAATTGAATAATGCAAGCAAAATAATAGCAACATATCATAGGGATTATGATCAAATGTAGAAGTAATATACATGACAAAAGAAAAAGCACAAAGGAGGGGGAATTAAAGTATATCATTGTAAGGTTTTCACACTATTTATGCAGTGGTCTAATATTACTTGAAGGTGAACTATGATAAATTTTAAATATTTTAAACTCTAGAGCTGTTGCAAAAAAGTACAGTCAGAAGGCAATAATACAGATAAAACAGAATATTAAAACACATAATCTAAGGTCAAAATTTAGGAAAAAGAACACAGATGCCACAAATATGAAATAAATAGCTGACAGTAGACTTAAATCCAAATATACTGAAGATTAGATTAAATACAATGAGTACGCACATGCCAATTAAAATGTAAAGACTGTTGGAATGACTAAAATCCCGATACGGGATTTTTTGTGACAATTTTTTTAGGATATAATATTACTTTTTAATTTTTGATTCAAATATTTTAGGTTTTCTTTCAAATATTTTAGTTCTAAAAACATTTCTTAAGCTATATTTTTCAATCTTTCCAGTTCTATTCTTCAGTCAGAACAATTATGCGTACTTGGAATTCTCCTTTTGTCTCTTCCACACAAATTTCTTGCCAATCCTTTGTTATTTTTCCTATAGTTACTGTAAAAAATTACCACAAACTTAATGGCTTAAAACAATAAACATGTATTTGCTTATAGTTCTAGAAGTCAGAAGTGTAAAGTGAGTTTCACTGGGCAAAACCAATGTGTGAAGGAGCTGTGCTCCCTTTGGAAGCTCTAGAGGACAATCTGTATTCCTACGTTTTCCAACTTCTAGATCTGCATTTCTTCCATCCCTTGAACTATGGCCCCTTCTTCCATCTTCAAATTCAACAACATAACATCTTTAAAATCCATCTCTGCTTTGTCATTACATCACCTTCTACTTTTCTGTCACCATAGTCAAATCTCTCTTTGCCTTCTTCCCAAAAGGACAACTGTGATTACATTTAGGGACTACCAGGACCATCTCTCCATCTTCAGATACTTAATCACATCTGCAGTCACCATTGCCATAATAGGTAACATTCACAGGTTCCAGGGATTAGGATCTGTATATCTTTGGGGCCATTATTCAATTTACCACAAATCCTTTTTAATTACTCGTTCATTTACAATTCATTTTGCTTGTGTCTCCCACTCTTACTATATTTTCAATAGTTTCTATTATCTTTTGTTATTAGACACATGACCTTCACTTCAGGGATAATTTTTTTTTAAAGATTTTATTTATTTATTTGACAGAGAGAGATCACAAGTAGGCAGAGAGGCAGGCAGAGAGAGAGGAGGAAGCAGGCTCCCTGCTGAGCAGAGACCCCCCGATGCGGAGCTCAATCCCAGGACCCCGGGATCATGACCTGAGCAGAAGGCAAAGGCTTTAACCCACTGAGCCACCCAGGCGCCCCAGGGATAATTTTTTTTTAATTTAATTTCTTCTTAATCTGAGCTCATTGATTTTTCAAATTGTAAGAAGTATTTAAAATCTTCAAAAAACAATATAATGATTTTTAAATATATTTGAAAATTCTTTGATCCCTCTCCCATCAAAAGTTGTAGCTTAATTCTCCTTCCTTCAAATATGGGCTAGTTTGGTTGACTCACTTGTAACAGAATATAACAGAAGTGTCAATGTGTGGCTTTCGAGGCTGGGTCATAAAACGCATTGCTGCTTTTGCCTTGTGGTCTTAAAATCACTCACCAGTGGGGAAGATAACCACCCAGGTTGTAATAAGAACAACAAACCAGACTTTGAAGAGTTTCATACAAGGAGACACTGAGGCCTCCCACCAACAACCAGTAGCAATTTTCTAGCCATTTGAGTGGGTTATCTTGAAAGCAGATTTTCCAGCCTATTTATGCCTTCAGAGGATGTCAGATATCCCAACTGCAACATTGCTAGAGACTTCAAGCTAGCTAAGATGTTCATGAATTCCTGACTCACAGAAACTCTGTAGACTTCTTCCTTCCTTATTTACATGTCCATTTCTTTGTCTTTGGTAACTTGTTTTGAGTTTATCATATTTAGTTGTTTTTTTTTTTTAAGATTTATTTATTTATTTGACAGAGAGAGAAAGTGGAGTGGGGAGGGGCAGAGGGAGAGTGAAACCCAAGCAGACCCCATGCTGAGCACGGAGCCCAATGTGGGGCTCAGTCTCACAACTCTGAGATTATGACATAAGCCAAAACCAAGAATCAGAGGCTTAACCAACTGTGCCTCCAAGGCACCCCTATTTTCTTAATAAGATTCCTAAAATGAGTTTTGCACAGACACAAAGTAAAAGTAAAGAAAATAAATACAGGCATAACTCAGAGATACACAGGCTCAGTTCCAGGTCACTACAATAAAACAAATACCATAATAAAGCAAGTGAAATGAAGTTTTTGGTTTCCCAATGTATATAAAAATTTTGTTTACATTATCCTATAGTCTACTAAGTGTACAATAACATTATGTCTAAAAAAACAAACCCTAATCCCCAATGTGATAGTATTAGGAGGTGGGGCCTTCAAAAGGTAATTAAGCTCCACCCTCATGAACTAGATTAGTGCCCTTAAAACAGAGACCCTAGAGAGCTCCCTTGCTCCTTTTGCCTATAAGGACACAACAAAAAGATGGTTGGCTATGAATCAGGAAGCAGGCTCTTACCATAAATCTCTCAGTGCCTTGATCTCGGATTTCCCAGCTTCCAAAACTGTGAGGCACAACATTTGTTGTTTCAGCCACCCAGTTTATAGTATTCTTTTATAGCAACCCAAACAGACCAAGACATTCTTGTTCTGTGACAGAGCATTAAGCCATGAAACATTTTGAGTTATTTTTATGCTTAATGCAAATTAATACACGACTATGAGTTCTTCATCTATAAAGTCCAGATATGCTGGTAGCTACTGTATCTCACAAAGCTATGTTAAGAGTTGATATAGTATTTTATTAGCATGTTGGAGACTTCAAAAAAATAATATTCATATGGTAACATTATTATTGTGTTATGACCTCCCTTTTATGGTTTGGGTAATGAGTTATTTAATTACCATAATATTAAACAATTTAAATAAAACTTTTGGAGATGGTCAAATTAAATGGTTTGATGGCATAATGTTTAGAGTTAAGCAATTGAATAAAACTATGGGGAGTATCTGTAATCAAGCTAGATTTAAGTAACATCTGATTCACTTTTATGGAATAATAGCCTTGATGATAAGCTAATTTGAGAAAAGTAGGTCCAGCTGTATATTCATTAGAAATAAGGAAAATGCTCTCCCTAAAACATAAAGCAACACACAAGAGGCAATCTAGTAAAATACCCATTAGCTTAAGGGTATGTATATAATTCTAATCACAGTCTTAGTTTCACCACTGACTAAGCAAGTTCATTTCAGCTCCTTCATGTACCAGTGCCTCAGAAAATAGAGTAAAACAATAGTTCCACATTTATCTTGCATATTTCATGAATACATTGTGATTATAAGTGTACTGATATGGATAAAGGGAACAGGTGTATGAACACTTTGGGCAATGCATTATTTCATTTATTAGGACTAGAACTTTGGAACTTTCAAACTATATGTATTATAAAAGAACAATATGTTACCATTAAAGAAATGTTATTTCTAAGCAGTTTGAATTTATTTGCACATATTGACTCTAATAAATATCTGTAAAATTCTTTTAATACTTTAGCAATTCTATAAGAGGCTTTTATTTTTTTTAAAGATTTATTTATTTATTAGAGAGAGAGAGATAGAGAGAGAGCCCATGTTGGGGGGGGGGGCAGGGCAGAGGGAGCGGGAGAATCTCAAGCAGACTCCACACTGAGCGAGGAGTCCAACGCAGGGCTCGATCTCATGACCCCGAGTTTATGACCTGAGTCGAAACAAGACAGACACTTAATGGACTATGCCACCCAGGTCCTGCTATAAGATGCTTTTAGAATGCAGGGTTTTTTTTAATATTTACAAATCTGTGGTGATGTATATAATATTCCTGACTCTATGAAACATCATAATGTGGTGTATCACAAAGAAGATGGGTTTTATGTGGGCTAACAAACTTGAGATTGAATTTTGACAAATAGTTTAAGGTATTTAGTAATGTTACCTCTTCACATCTGTTTTCTTATCTATAAAGGATATTAAAAAACCTACCAGTGTGGTTTGGAAGATTAAGTGAAAAACATAACATACTTATTTAGTATCTGGCACAACAGAGATGCTTATAAATATCTTCTCTATTGTTAATTCTGAAGTCATTTATCAATTTGTTCTCCCTTCCCTTACTCTGCATGTTTTACCCTCTTTCTGCACCACAATCTGATCATATAATTTTATCACAAAAGGGTGACTGATAATTCATGACACTTTGAAGACAGAAAATTCAATCACTTTCTAGTGCCTTTCTGAATTATAATCATGGGTCAAAAACTATAGCTCATGGGCCAAACTCAGCCTGCAGCCTGTTTTTATATGACCCCTGAGCTAAGAATAGGTTACAAAGAAGGAAGAAGAGGAGGACAAGGAGCAAAAGGAGGAGGAAGAAGAGAAAGAAAATGGGGAAGAGGAGAAGGAAAAGACTATGTCACTATTTGTGGTCCATAACACCTAAAATATTTACACTCTGGCCCTTAAATGAAAACACTGGCCAACTTCTGGTTTATGGCCTGAGATCTTTGTGATCAGAGACCTCATCTTACTGCATGGAACTGAGAATTCACCATAATTAGCTTTAAGGAAATAATTAATAAAAACCTAGACTTGGAAATAACCATGTGTACTAATAATAAAGAAACCAAACAAAGATTAAAAGTGTAACAAATCTGTGATTATTTTTAGATATTAGTAAAAATAATTCTTAGATACCTAGAGTCTGAGTTAAAATTAAATTCACTTGAAATGTTGCTTAGATTACTGGAAAGCTTCCAATTTTACAACCAAACAGGCTCACTGCATCATACATTACTTAACTATTACAGTAGTGAAGTTAAAGATGCCTAATTAAAATACTTGAACTGCAATATTAGTAGTTATTTATTAAGCTGTTATTTCAGATCTTTGGAGGAAATACAATTTATGTCTTAAGCAGGCAATAAAAATCCCAGTATAAAAGTCAGACTTCCAACTACCTCTTACTCCAGCAGAAATTTAACTTCCTTGCCAAACTTGATTTATTTTCATATATCCAAACATATGGAAATGTGCACAAGACTTAGTCAAGGTACAAAAGAAACTGTAGGCAAGAAATTTAATAAAAACTAGAAATATAACCCATAATATTAATAGTCTTCAGTCTATTGCATCCTGATGTTTATTGTGTAGATAGCTACATGAGCCCCTTTTCTGGGAACTGACACATTACACACAAGTGTAAGGCCCCTTACAGCACTGTCTGTCCCATATGATCATGTCAGCCCAAACTTCTAAATGGAGGCAATCAAATCTTTCTCCTAAAATTGGGTTTCAGATTCATAGTCAATCTCTGTTAACTACCTGAGCTCTTGTGGAACAAAAGGACAGCTACTTTTTAGCCATATATATAGAGAAGCAGAAAAAGAAAAAATCTTTAAACAAGGAAAAATTCAGATTCACAGAGCA
Organism: Lutra lutra; assembly: GCF_902655055.1. Lineage (NCBI taxonomy): Eukaryota > Metazoa > Chordata > Mammalia > Carnivora > Mustelidae > Lutra > Lutra lutra. The sequence goes on from NC_062281.1 coordinate 140,780,146, forward strand.
AAGCCAGGACAGACTGTGTTATTCTGTATCTAGAAAGTGTTTGTGTCATTGCCTTGTCTCCTGATGGCTTTTCCGTTTCTGTTTCCCATCCTTTGTGAGGCCCAGCAGACCTTCGTATTCCCCACTTGTGTGAAATACTTCGAATCCATATGTAATACATATAAATTTGCTCTATGACATTGCTCCCTAGAGTTATTGATTAGTAATCCTGAGAATTTGTATTTCTAAAATGTTTACCATGGTTTGAGAATTACTATTTTAATGTCATTATATATACAAAAGTCTTCAGTTGGAGTGATGAGATGGTGTGATTATATAGTTCGGCAAATTAGGAAAAAGGAGTCTACTATGGTCTTCAATCTAGATGATTCCCCTGTGATGTGAACAGTCCAATCATCCAAGAACCCCTTAATACACTAATGTTTCTATCCACTGTGTGATAACTCAGTACTTCAGAAACTAATTTTTTTAAGACTTTATTTATTTATTTGACACAGAAAGAGAGAGAGAGAGAGAGCCAAAGGGCACAAACAGGGGAAGCAGCAGGCAGAAGGAGAGGAAAAGCAGGCTCTCCACTGAACAGAGCCCAAGACCCTGGGATCACAACCTAAGCCAAAGGCAGATGCTTAACTGACTGAGGCACCCAGACACTCCAGGACTTCGGAAACTATTAATAAGTATCTCAAACTACAACTTATAGTGTCACAATCATCTCAGCTTTATGGAAGAACCATGATTTCCAAAAAATGAGTTTAGGGGAAACAAGATGACTCTCCTTACAGCCTTCCATCATTTGTGACACCCAAACTCAAGGTCTAACATCTCTCCCAGAGTGAACCACTTCCATTGGAATCCTTCCCAGTCTAAAACAATCCATTTGCATCACCTTGATGAGCATAGGGTTTTAAAAATAAAGATTCTGTTTGATATCCAATGAAGGTAAAAAGCTAAGTTGCTAGAGGAGGGACTATAGAATGCAAGTAGTTAGTTTTAGGCAGGTACTAGAATAGAAATATAATAAATCTTTGGGCACCTGGGTGGCTCAGTCAGTTAAGCATCTGCTGCAGCTCAGGCCATGATCCCAAAGTTCCAGGATCCGGCCACACATCGGGCTCCCTGCTCAGTGGACAATCTGCTTCTCCCTCTGTCCCTCCGTCCCTCACCCCACTCTTGCACTCACTCTCTCTCTCTCTCTCAAATAAACAAAAATAAAATCTTTTTTAAAAAGAAATATAATAAATCTATACAGAGCACAAGATTCATAAAATACAGAGCTATCTCCTATCTCCCAGTTTGGAAGAGAAAATCCACCAATTCCTTATGGTCAGAATTTCAGAGTATCAAATCACTTTGGTATCAAAACCAATTCATGGAGATTTTTATTCATTCCACAAGTATTCCTGGGCATACATACTTCAGTGGAAGATCCAGCTTTATGAGGTCTTAATCTAAAACAATTTGGGGAAAAGGAGCCCCTTTAAAAAAAATTACATAAAATTATACATACAAAGTCCTCTATACAAATATTCAGAGGGCCACCTGGGTGGCTCAGTCAGTTCAGGATCTGCCTTCCACTCAGGTCATGATCCCAGAATCCTGGGACTGAGCCCGACATCAGGCTCCCTACTCAGCAGGGAGTCTGTTTCTCCCTCTCCCTCTGCTGCTGCCCCTGCTTGCTCTCTCTCTCTGTCAAATAAATAAATAAAATCTTTAAAAATTTTTTTAAATAAAAAATAAAATAAAAATATTCAGAATGAAAATATAAATCACAAAAAATTACAAATTGTATTAAGTTGCAATACCAAAAATATAAAATCAGGAGATGCATATTTCTATTAATTAACTTCCTTTACTAAATTAACTTTCAGCTTCATAATTTGTCATTAGTAAGGATATGAAAAATTTTAAGATCTTTGTCACATTTGGGGAAACCTCTATCAAGAAGAGAGCTATTTTGACTAGGTGCTGATGAGAATCCATCTCTCTACTTATATTTTACTCATGTGATACTTGGAAGAATTTTCTACAAATTCGCTTCTGGCTCTGAACTATTCTGTTTATCTTCCTCTTCTCACATATTTTAGGTGCTGAAGCTGTACTATGAGTAAATTGGAAGTAAATATCTATGCTGCATTTTTATGTTTCAATCCTGATTGAGTCAACACAACAGGCTATACTAATATTCCTAGAAAACATCTCTACATCAGCATGGATGGCAATGGTTTAACTATGGGAGGAGTAAATGCAAATCACATAAATAAAATCACATAAATAAATGTCATTAAACCAAGTGTATTGCCAAATCAATTTCCTCTAAGCCAGATTCCAAAACTACCCACAGCTACTGGAATGCCAAGCCAAAACAAGGGGAAATACAACAAAGGTAAAGATACAATGGAAAGACTGATTATAGATTTACTTTTAAAAAAATACTACAAAATTTTACAAAAATATGTGAACACTGTGAGGGCCTCTCCCAAGACTTTGGAATGAGCCCAGGTAAGTGAGAGGCCCTAAAACTATGCTTCCTTTAATTCATGCTAAACCTACCTTTGCATCCTCTCACTAGAAAGACCGGGAATTTGCTTTATGGGTGATACGTGAAAGGTAAATATTCTGGCATCAAGAGGCTGGGTAGGGGGCGCCTGGGTGGCTCAGTGGGTTGGGCCGCTGCCTTCGGCTCAGGTCATGGTCTCGGAGTCCTGGGATCGAGTCCCGCATCGGGCTCTCTGCTCAGCAGGGAGCCTGCTTCCTCCTCTCTCTCTGCCTGCCTCTCTGCCTGCTTGTGATCTCTCTCTGTCAAATAAATAAATAAAATCTTAAAAAAAAAAAAAGAGGCTGGGTACAACTTTCAGGCTCCTACTTAATTCCTATTTGTCAGGGGCCATGCACTTGACTGTAACTTCCTCATCTCTAAGATGAGGCTGTGACAATAGTGTCTCAAAAAGACCTATTTAAGAGAGTGCAGTTTTTAAAATATAGAGTGATTTATAAATGTTTATTTTTATTAATAATATCAGTACTACTATTCATACTGTTATTAATATGAATAATCAACTTAAGGTTATAAAAATTACTTTTACCCTTCGGCATTCTTAGCATCTAGTCTCTACAATGTTTGTTCTTCTGTGGCTAACCTAGATGAAATAAAAGTAGAGCAAGATTATAGCCTTGCTACGCATGGATGGATAGTGCACAATTATCCTTTCCCAGTGAGGAAAAGGTTTCCCTGGTAACTTGCCTCACTAAGCCCAATCCCTATAAGAACCTGAAATAGTCAAGCAATTTATTGTGTGCAATAAATTTAGTGTGCAAGTTATTTTTTTTAACAATCTTTGTAAACTCTGAGCAACTTTTTAAACAGGACTTCTTAAAAAGGTTATGTCTTTTTTCCTATTCCAAACATTATTGAAATATATTGGAACAGAACATTATGATTATTTTTCTTTGTATTTTTAACAAAGATATGTGGGGATTTGTTCATATCATGTGATCAAGCTCATGTACCTTAAAATGGCTCATGGCTAATCTCTCAGGTAAATCTACTTGAGAACCCAGCAAAATTCCCAAGTTTTTTAGGGAAATATTAAGAACAGCATTCACTACTTTTTACCAAATTTTATTCATATTTATCTGACAGACTGAATTTAAATTTAGATTTTCTCTTGAATACTTTGCTTGGAAATCAAGTTTCCAGTAAAGAAATTTTAAAGATTAGAAAAAGAATCTGGCATTTTAAAATGAGTACAAAACTCTTAACAAAATCACCTAAATGCAGAGGGGATCATTTTAAGATGACTGGGAAAAGAATGAAGAAAAATAAAAACATTTCTTAGACCATGACTGTTAATAATTCTGAGTAGATCTGAAATCATTCCATAGTATTTATATTATAGCAGAACTCTGTAGAAGCACAGTAAAGTTTTAAATATATCCTCACAATTTTTATAAATTAATTATTTAACTAATAGATAGAAAGCAAAACCAAAGCATGAAAGTATAGAAATGCCCACAATAAACACAATGGTATCAAAGGGATCAATTCAAGAAATTTATATGTTTGAAAGTATTAAGATGATAGCAATTTTTCTGGGTACCTATTTCCAAGATGATGTCTTCTCTCCCTATTGTATGCCAAAGAGTTTAGGATCAGCTTTTCTAGGTGTCCTGTTTGGATTTTCATTCATTCAACAAATATTTAATGAATACCTACAATCTTGTAGATACTATGTGAGACACTGTAGGTATAAAATGAGAACAGAAAAAAATGAAAACTCTAATTTGAAAAAATCAATGTACCTCTATGTTTACTGCAGCATTACTTACAATAGCCGAGATATGGAAGCCACCTAAGAGTCTATCAATAGATGAATAAAGATGTGACATATATATATAACGGAATATTACTCAGCCATTAAAAAAGGGTGAAATCTTTCCATTCATGACAACACAGATGGCTAGAGAGTATTATGTCAAGTAAAATAACTCAGAGAAAAACAAATATCATACAGTTTCACTTATTTTTGGAATCTAAAAGACAAACATTAACAAAAGAGAAACATTCTCATAAATATAGAGAACTAGTAATTTCCAAAGGGGAGGGAGTCAGGGAATGGGCAAAATAGGTGAAGAGGATAAAGAGGTAAAAACGTCAAGTTATAAATTGACTGATTCACAGGGATGAAAGGCATGGCATAGGAAATATGGTCAAATAATACTGCAATAACTTTGTGTACCTAACACACGGTAACTACACTTCTTATGGTGAACCTTTTGAAGTATATATAATTATATATATACATTATATGTGCACATATATAATGTATATAAATCAAATCACTCTGTTGTATACCTGAAACTAATATGTTACATGTTAACTAAGCTGCAATTAAAAGTTTAAAAACACAAAAATAAATACATAAAATGAGAATAGGAAAATAATGGTCCCAGATTTCTGGTATTTAAATTTAGTGGAGTATAACAGGAGGTTTGTTTGAGATTTTGTTCTGTGTTCTAAGAATTACAGCAAAGGCTCAAAATCATACACAAAACATACAAAGTTCTTACATTATAAGCTCAGAAATTCATCAGCACTTGGGCTCACACATATCTTCAAGGCCGAATGGGAGGCAAGAATCCAAACTCTTCTCTACCACACTCAATGATCATCTTCTCTAACAGTGAAAACACATAAAAGATGGGGAGGAGAGAGTGAATTGCGTGCAGTATCCAAGGAGAAGATAACTTTCTTTTCCTTTCCCAATACATCTACATGAATGCTTCTCCTTCCGAAATCCACTGGGAACGGGCAGCTTCATAAAAATCCCTTTTACAATAGTAAAAACTCCTACCAAAAAAGGAGAAAAACATTTTGTTCCCAGTTGGGAACCAACAGACTCTACCACTGGGTAACCATTAGCTGGGAAGAGAGAAAGAAGACAAGGCTAAAAGATGAAGCAATGAAACGGCACTCATAGTGTTAAGGCCGAGCCAAGTAGACACCTCAAAAGGAGTTGAGTTTCAGCCTCTCTTTGCAGGAACTTCTCCCAAGAGACACCCCAGCAGTAAGATGCTATCAAGCCAGAAGCTAAGGGTACAGGAAATGGAAATAATAAACCAGAGCTTATCTCCCATGTCAAAGAATCATCAGGGTCCTCTACAACCCATGACAGAAACGACCAATGGCAGCCAGAGAAACCTCTTACCAATTACAAGTAATTGCTTCCACTCTCAATTCAATAAGTAAAGGCTTGGGTTTTTTCCCCACTCCCTCCTCTCCACCAGAACCTAAGAGAGGAGCTAGTACCTAGAAGAGGAAGTTCGATGTGGAAACTTTGTTCTAAGTTACTGAAGACCAACCAGATAGTCCTAGCTGTGCTTTTAAGAAAAGAGAGAGCTTTGAATAGAGTTTGAGAGGGAAGTCTTAAAATATACAAGACTGAGATGTTAAAGGCTGAAATAGAACAGTTCTAATAACTGAAAGTGCCTGGAATATTAAAGAGTCTATTCACAATTCTATTAGGCAAAGTGAATGCCATTGCTCTCCCAGAGTTTGGTCCAAGTCATGAGGAAAGCTAACAGCAAGACAAATGGAGTTAAGCAGATGGATCACTGAAAGCTAGATGTGGGGTTTAGGCAGTCCTGAATCCCAGAAAAGATATCTGCACTAATGGTACAGATTTGGAAGCTCTCAGCACCTAAAACAGAACCAATAAATAATATTATTGACAAAAATATAATAACAATAATAATATTAATGATAACAAGTAACATTTATTGACTTACTTGCCAGGCACAAAACTAAGAGTTTTATATGGATTATTGTATGGATTATAATTTAATCCTTAGGACATCCTAATATATCAAAATGGCTACCACTTTGTTCCCATTTTACATAGAAGAAAAATGAAATTTATAGAATTTAAAGGACTTGCCCCAGTCTCCTACCTGGTAAATAACAGAACAAGTATCTAAACACAAGTAGTTCTGACTCCTCCAATGATCACTTTGTTTGACTGAATTCAGTAAATGGCCTTATGAACTTTTTCAACAGTAAAGTAGATATTATCATTTAGATACACATAAAACAAGGAGGAAGAAAAGATGGACAAAAATTTAAAAAGGTTGGAGCACCTGGGTGGCTCAGTTGGTTGAGCATCCAACTCCTGATTTTGCCTCGGGTCATGATCTCGGGGTGCTGGGATCTAGCCCCATGTTGGGCTCTGTGCTCAGAACAGTGTCTGCTTGGGATTCCGTCTCTCTCCCTCGTCCTCTGCCCTCCCCCCATTCACACTCTCTAGCTCTCTAAAATAAATAAATAAAATCTTACAAAATAATAAGAAAGTTTAGTTAAGATATTTTGTAAGGTGAAGACAGTAAGGTCATTACAGAAATATAAAAGGTTGGTCTGTTTGTTTTCCAAAGCACTGTTGAGAACCAACTTAGAATGAAGAATGTAAATTTATAACAGTACCTACTTTGCTGGTGGTTGATACGTCCTTACAAGGAAAATGCTTGTTTTCTTTATGACATGACATTTCATCTATCAGTTCCATTCTCTATTCCTTGATAACAGCAGCATAGAATAAAGTATATGATTAATAATTTTCATATACATACACATATATATGCACATACACACATACTCACACACACCCCTATATGGAAAAGGTACAACTAATGGATGGGTATATATACGTTTTTAAAAACAGAGGTATATTTCATGGATCACATTCCTTTAATGCGATTCATTTCATGAGTTACAGAACATTCTATATTTCTGGCAAGATGCAGAAAACTAAACTAAAATTGCTGAGGTCCATTTGTAGCTAAACATTCAAAGCTATTGCATTCACAATCTTTTTTACTTTACATAGCCATACTTCATTTAACTGACAGAGCTCAGGAAGGAGATGTGCAACATAAATCAATTTTCCAGGTAGCTGACGCTTACCTACTGTACTATCAAACTGATTCTACTTCAATAAATTCAATGGAAACATTCTAAAATATATTACATATTTCCAGTCCTTTATTCAGAGTTACATGATATAAAATGCATCCTTTTCTTGATGGCCTAGATTCAGAGTCTTTGTTTTCCCATTAGCAAAATGAAGGTAAATAAGAGTTAATAATGAGCAGGTACTAAGTGCTGGCCACTATGATATGATCTTAACTCCAGAATGAGCAGTATAGTGTAAAAGTTAAAAAGACTCTGGAGTTGGACCATTTCCTAGCTCTGTTACCTTAGGTAAAATACTCAACCTCTCCATGCCTTCGTTTCATCATCAGTAAAAATGAGATCATAAAGATACCTTCTTCATGGAGTTATTGTGAAAGTTAGTATCTTCAAAACACTTAGAGGAGTGCCTGGATCTTTATAAGCATTGAGTAAGTGATAGTGATGAGGAGGAGGAGGCTCTCATGTAATCCCCCTAGCAATCTTGAGTACTTGAGATGAGGAAACTAAAGCTTAGAGACCTTAAATAACTTGTCAAGGCCACACCACTAGTAAGGAAGTACTGAATCCAGATGCAAGAATACAACCAATAAATTGCCACTATATACATATCCAACATGTGTTGCTCACACTGGTGGTCATGATCTTGGAGTTATGCAGGGCACAACCTGCACAGCTCAGTAAAGCAGCCCTGCTAACACCTAAGGCTGCCTCCCTATTTCATACCTTTTGAAGGCCAAGTGAAAGAATGGGGACACCGGGGCGCCTGGGTGGCTCAGTGGGTTAAGCTTCTGCCTTCGGCTCAGGTCATGATCCCAGTGTGCTGGGATCGAGCCCCGCATCAGGCTCTCTGCTCCGCAGGGAGCCTGCCTCCACCTCTCTCTCTCTGCCTGCCTCTCTGCCTACTTGTGATCTCTGTCTGTCAGATAAATAAATAAAATCTTAAAAAAAAAAAAAAAAGAATGGGGACACCAACAGAGTTTCTCACACACAGCCTTTCATAAATGATAACAGTTTATCACCTTGCCACAGTTTCTTTTAGTTTTTTGGCTACATCCAATCTAGTACATAGAGGGAGAGACAGAAGACCTGCTAAGCCAGCCCAGGCTTCTGACCCACAGAAACTTCCAGATAATGTTGTTTAAAGCCATTAAGTTCTGAGGTAAATTGTTACATAGCAATAAAAAAGAAAATACACTAGGACTTGTACTACTTAATCTCAAAACCCTGCTTGTGTTTCGTATGGTTAATCAAGACCACACTAATAAAAAGAGATAACAACTCCTGACAAAATTCTTACCACATGGTATTGCCATCTTGTGATTGCTTTAGAGTAGACTGTGAGTGCCTCAAGAGCTAAAATTTTGCCTTCATTTTCTTTTTCTTTCTCTCTTTACTGGGTTTGCCTTCATTTTCTAAAAACAGGAGACTTGTTATCTAGTAATTAATATACTGGAAGGAGGCCAAAAGATAAAGTGCAAACTCAGGAGAAACAAAATGTTGAAGGGTATATGAATGAAGCAAGGAGGCTGTGATTGAAAAAAAAAAAAAAAGGAAAAGATTTCTGAGTTTGAAACCCTACAAACAAAACAATCAGAATGATGGTAATATGTGAAATGTGAGCACTCATGTCATTTTAACCAGCCCATGAGCAATAGTTTAACAGACACAATACGCAGATGAGGAAGAATCAGCAGTGGGCAAAGTACCTTCCTTGCTTATGAGAAAGCAATGTACAGCTAATGCTAACAACCCAACTCCACTTTAATACATCTTGGCCTCAGGAATGAGAGTCCAGGACCAGAACATCACACCCAGTTCCATTTCCAGACATAGCATGGCAAAATAATAGGGAGCAAAAATCTTGACATATCACTGAGAAGAAGCTGTTAATTTAAAAAAAAAAGAGAGTCTATATGAACTAAACTTTGAAAGATTAATATTACACTGCATTTTAATTAGGTTTTGAAAGGTTAATATTACATTGTGTATTAACATTACATTTTAACTACATTAAAAAACCATTGTTTAGTGTACTTTATCTCTTTAGGTTGACCTAATCTTTGATAGCAATTCATTTTCCCTAACTTTGGGGGAATATATCAGAAATATTATAACTATTTTTAATAACTTTACATTTTTTAAAGATCTATTTATTTGAGGGGGGACTGCGAGTGGGAGGAGGGGCAGAGAGAGAGGGAGAGAAGAGAAAGAGAATCTCAAGCAGACTCCCTGTTGAGCCGGACCTGGGGCTCTATCCCACCATCCTCAGATCATGAGATTGTGACCTGAGCCAAAATCTAGAGTCAGACATTCAACCAAATAAACCACCCAGGCACCCCTTAACTTATTTTGCTTTTAAAAGCTTAACTGTTTTATTAGTTTTATTTTCCTAGTATGTTTTGCATTTTCAAACTTAATAGCAAAAATATTAAAATATCTTTTTTTTATTCTGTGTTTCTTATATAATAAGGGACAAAGTAGGAAAGAGATTATATATAGCCTACAGATATAACACAGATCAGAACACAGGGGATTTGGGTTCAAGTCTCAGATATTCAGCTAACAAAATGTGTCCTTTGATACTATTTGACCTCTTAATGGCTTGGTTTCCTTATTAACCCAACTGGTATGATAATTGCTATAGAATTTTTATCTGGATAAAGTGAGATGATAAATGTGAAAACCCTTTGATAAGGTTAAATGAGTTGTTCAAGGCAACATAACATAGATGCCAATCTGCATCTATGACCTTCTTCGAGAAAGAACTAACATGGATGGAACTACCCAGAATACATACTGTGTATTATGCTAGGTGAAATAAGTCAATCAGAGAAAGACAATTATCATATAATCTCACTCATATATGGAATTTAAGAAACAAGGCAGAGGATCACAGGGGAAGAGAGGAAAAAAATGAAACAAGACGAAACCAGAGAGGGTGACTAACCATAAGAGACTCTTAATCATAGGAAACAAACTAAGGGTTGCTGGAGCGAAGGAGGGTGGAGGGATGGGGTAACTGGGTGATGGACACTGGGGAGGGTATGTGTTGTAAGGAGCTCTAGGTATTATATAAGACTGATGAATCACAGACCTGTACCCCTGAAACAAATAATACATTATGTGTTAATTATTGAATTTAAATACAAAAATACATACTGATTAGACATTGTAGAAGAAAACATTAGTGGCCTTTAAGAAGTAGCAATAGAAACTATCCTAAAGGAAATACAGAAATAAAAGAGAATTTAAGAAAAGAAGAAGAAACAGAACATCAGTGAAATGTAGCTCATGTTCAAACTTGAAAAGGAGGGACAGAAACATTTATCAACATTTTTATATTTTTCAAAAATATAATGGTTAAAATTTTCAAAATTTGATAAACTCACAGTTCCATGAAGTTTCAATGAACCCCAAGGCATGAGAAACCTGAAGAAAACTACACCTATGTGCATGATGATCAAATGGCTCAATATCAGGGTTAAACAGAATATGTTACATTATATAGAGAGGATAAGGATGATCAAGTGAGAAGACAGTGGAGCATTTTTTTAAAGTATATTTTTAAGTATGAAAAGAAAATACTGGGGCACCTGGGTGGCTCAGTGGGTTAAAGCCTCTGCCTTCGGCTCAGGTCATGATCCCAGGGTACTGGGATCAAGCCCCACATCGGGCTCTCTGCTCAGTGGGGAGCCTGCTTCCTCCTCTCTCTCTGCCTGCCTCTCTGCTTGCTTGTGATCCCTGTCTGTCAAATAAATGAATAAAATCTTAAAAAAAAAAGAAAGAAAGAAAAGAAAAACACTGTCAACCTAGAATTCAATATTCAGTTAAAAAAAAGAAATCTATAAAATGAAGCTAAGAGGAAGACTTTTCAGATACACAAAACGTGAAAGAATTTATCACCAGCAGATCCACACTACAAGAAATGTTAAAGGAAAAATTCAGGCAGAAAAAAAATGATAATAATGAAAATAATGAATTTATACAAAGGAATAAAGAGTACAGGAAATGGAAATTGTGGCTACATTGTTTATTATATGTAAATAATTCCTCAATAAAGCTTCCAAAAAAAAAAAAAAGGACTCACTTTCTCTAAGAAAATTTCCTTAACTCCCAACTTCACCAATTTCCTTGCCATTAGAATTCTTCTGTCCTTACTGTGTGGTTTATATTAACATGTGCTTATTTGTAATTACAATTTTTACTCAAGTTAAAGGTACAAAAGTAGAAAAGGTTTTAAGATAAATATCAAACTGAACTTTCACCTTCCCATTAGACCAAACCAAATGTGTACCCCCATGTAATTCGTTAACCTTTCCAATAACCTGACTGAATGTTATATATCTAAAATATTCCACAATATCATCATCTCTCACCACCAGTAACAACTGAGCAACACTTTCAGAAACATATTTTCTTAGATGCACAACAGCATTATTTCCAGTAAGTTAGTTTATAGAGGTATCAAAACCTCCCAGTTCCAGGAAAATCCCTGCCAGAGACAAGGCCCCATGAAAAGAAGAAATGGAAAGGAATACCTCTACTCTGGTGCAAAGAAGCCCAGGTCCTTCTATCCAACATTATCTAACATCTGATTGGAGCTGGGCTGTGGTGTGACCTTTCAACACACAAGTCCATCATGCCTAGGACTCTAGACCAACTGGGAGTATATTATGCTGGACATTTTGACTACCATCCCCCAGACATCCCTCACAGCAAAGTGAGGTAAACTTTACAGGTTAGAGAGCCCAACATCAGCAGGTCTTGTTCCTCCACTGCTATGGCAGGAGCAACTCTCATTTTCTCCCAAACTCTTCCCTCTTGTATCTACAACCTCTTCATCAAGCATACGTAAAACAATACAAATATTTCAAAGCTTAAGCAAAACTTAGTTGATGGAGATATATCTCTACTTTTTCCTAGAGTCTCTACTCCCACCATCTCCTTGCCCCAAATTCACTTCCCCCTGTCTTTTTGTGACTCATGTGGTGGGAGGAAAGGTGAAGAAGAAAAAAATTGATATATAGCCCACAATCTTCACAAGGATACTGATCTAAGGATCCTACCTGAAAAAGAACATTACAGAAATGCTAAACCACTCCATGGTTAGTATTGCAGTCCCTCAACTGTAATCGTGATACCCTATTCCTGAGTTACTTCTCTAGCATGGAGGTACCTACCAGTGCTTTCCAAGTCATCCAACCTTCCAGTGAGGCACATCCTTCATTATTATTCCAGCTTCTAGAGAGTATATAGCCAAGACAGCCAAACTGAACTCTCTTTCAAAATGCAGGAAGCTATTCCTAGAGAAAATGGCACATTCTAGCTAAGATTAAGTATCTCTTATGTGCACCTACAGGACACTGATGTACGTGCCTTTATTAAAGCACTTATCATTGTACTGTTTTGAAATCATCAATTTTATTATTGAACAATCAAATTATCAAAACATTGTTTTGAAATTTTCCCAGTTGAAGTGTAAACTCTTTGAGAACAGGTACTAGATCTTAGCATGCTTTCTTCTGAGCTATACATCTGTTTGTGTCTTTTGAACTGAACTAAGTGAGAGCAATGTTCTGGGAAATTGTAAATCCTTTGGTTATCCTTGCTATATTTCACATGATCAAAATACAAAATTCTCCTAAAAGCTTTGTAACGGAAATATTAAGCACTTCTCAAACATGAATGTTCTAGGATCTTGAATTTATAAATATAAATTCATTTCTCATTCTTTGGTATTGCTATCATTAAAATATTCAAAAATATGTGCATGTCTTTTTTTAAGATTTATTTATTTATTTGAGAGAGAGAGAGAAAGAACATGTGCACAAGCAGGGAAAGGGGCAGAGGGAGAGAATGTCCAAGCAGACTCCTGATGAGGGGGAACCCAATGAGAGGTTCAATCCCACAAGCCATGAGATCAGGACCTAAGCCAAAACCAAGATTCAGAGGCTTAGCTGACTGCACTACCCAAGTGCCCCCCAAAATACGTGCATGTCTTAATGTCAATGTATATTAGATTCTAACTCTTTGACTTAACACTGCTTTATTGAAGTGCCACATTAAGATTCTCTCATGAAAACAAAACTTAATACTTCTCATTTATAAAACAAATATAATGATAATACAAAATAGAATTATAAAATGTTGTAGGTACTTGGATAAGCAGTGATTAGAAAGCACAAATGCATCAATATATCGATGCATTTTCTATATTAATTTTGATTTAAAGAGATAATAAAGTCTTAAACTCAACAACTGAGTAGTTGGATAAGAGATTAAAAACTACTTTAAGTGAAAAGCTAGCCATCTCATTTTTTTGTTTAAACCATTAATCATAGATTTTTCTTACTTACTGCTTTATATTAGTAATAGAAGTTTTCATAGTAATAAAAGCAACATAAATGCAGCTCTGTGTAATAATTCCTGATGGTCCCTTGATTTCAGAGTAATCAAATCTCCTTAGATTACAATGTTCTGTAAAATTGGTCATGTTCTTAGGGATCAAATGTTATCCCATCCAAGTGTGTTTCTCTCTCCAGCATTGCCCCAAATCACCCACCCAACCACAAAGGCACACTGAAAACCTCTAGAGGTACAACTTTTATTCCACATAAGAGTATAACCTAGATCTCTCTAAAGAGAGAGACAGGGGTGCCTAGGTGCCTCAGTTGGTTAAGTATCCAACTCTTGATCTCAGCTCAGATATCAATCTCAGGGTTGTGAGTTTGAGCCCCACACTGGGCTCCAATCTAGGCGTGGAGCCTACTTTTAAAAGAAGAAAGGGAGAGAAGATTGCCTTTTACGGAGAGCTCAGTATTGCAGTTATACCATTTTTTGTTTATCCATGCCACAGAATTTTCTGAATAGCCACAATGTCAGCCAACCCCTCATCGAATTTACAGTCCAATAAGCATATTCCAACACTTAGGCTTATCACATCCTTGAGAACATAGCACATTCAAACACAACCTAAGAAAAATCAGTCATTTTTCTCTAAGCACTAAACTTAGTACAAGCCCATGTACACACACATTTTGAGAGTATCTACCAGAGTATCTAGGTCCCCCTAACCTGTAACTCTCATAGAGGCCCAGAGCTTATCTACAAATGGCCTACACATAAATTATCATCACGTCCCAAAGTCCTCTTGTCCAAGAAGGCAGAAATATTCCTTTTCACCGTAACCTTTCAGTCATGCTCTCTCTCTCCTGAAGGCTTTGGATTTGCAGCTTATTCTCTCCTTTTATTCATTCTTCCATGTTGTCCAGCCAAACAAAATTGTTTTTCTCTTGTTATGCTATGGGAAAATATTGAGATACTAACTTAAAAAAATAAACTCAGAAATGAAACTTCCAGTGAAAAGAGGAGAAAAGAAAGCAAAAGGTATCAAAGAACAAGCCAGTAAAGATATTAAATTGATATATCTGATACTTGAAAGCTACTGTGATCTATCATTAAAACTGAGAATAAAATGAGTGATGAATCTAACAAAAACGGGATAGAAATTTCACAAGGAAATTTCAAAATTGACATTTTTACCCCTTATTCATAACAGATAAGAAAAATAGAAGGGCTCAGAAAATAAAACTTCAAGACAAGCAAATAGATACATGGACCCACTGTCAGGTAAGAAAACAGTGAAGGAAGAAAGCTGCTGATGGATGTCATCAAGAATCATAGTAGTGGTGCCAGGGTGGCTCAGTCAGTTAAGCATCTGCCCTTGGGTCAGGCCATGATCTGGGGTTCCAGGGATCAAGCCCAAGGTCAGGCTCCTTGTTCAGCAGGGAGTCTGCTTCTCTCTTCCTCTGCCTCTCCCTCCTGCTTGTGTCAACTCTCTCTCTCAAATAAATAAAATCTTTTAAAAAATCATTATAGTAAACTTGATTTATGAGGCTATATACATATGAAATTATTTATTAGTAATTGGAAATGATGAGTGGTAACATTTATGATCTATAACTGCTTTATGAATTTGTATATCTGACCAGAATTACATATTAATTAGGTTCTTTGTTTCATTTAGAGTAAGAAAAATATATATGAACTTTTCCAGGTACTCACTCTTTAGAAAATAAAATAACATTGAAGCATTACTATTGTGACAGGCTACAGTTCTCAGGAAAATCTCTCTGTATCAAGTCAGAAAGGTCCTCTATCATCTTCTCATTTGGCTAATTTGTTCTTGCCCTTATTATTGGATTAGTATTGTATAGTATTATTGTAGACATTCTTTGACTTAGATGCCCCTCTTATGTACCATCCCAGCATCTTATACTATTTTTTAATAACTTATACTTCTAACATAACACCAATTAAACCTTATTTTATTGGCATGTATTTCTTGAAAATTTACAAGTAACTCTGAGTAAAACTTGTTTTTATTGTCTAATATAGCCCCAGATCTAGCAAAATCCCAGAACATAGCAGGCAGTCAATAAACATTTACTGAAGCAACAAATGAATGCTTAGATAGAAGTGATGACTTACCAAAGAGTCAAGAATATGTAGTCTAAAAAACATCTGTCACTTCCTGATAAGTACTCCTGGAAAGTCTTAGAATGGATTAATGTGGGACGCCTGGGTGGCTCAGTTGGTTAAGCAGCTGCCTTCGGCTCAGGTCATGATCCCAGCGTCCTAGGATCGAGTCCCACATCGGGCTCCTTGCTTGGCGGGGAGCCTGCTTCTCCCTCTGCCTCTGCCTGCCATTCTGTCCGCCTGTGCTCGCTCTCTCTCCCTCTCTCTCTGACAAATAAATAAAAAATCTTAAAAAAAAAAAAAGAATGGATTAATGTTAACATTAAGGTTATGATTAAATGGATTTTGGTCCCTAAGAAATGCATGCCTATTAGAAACTTAGTCCTCTAAGAAGTAAGCATCCAACCTGCAATAGCCTGATTCTCAAAGTCCAATTTTACAGTGTTCATGACACCATGTTTTCTATATTTAGAATTCCTTCTAATGACTGAAGCCCAATAAGACTATAGTCTCTGAAAGTGCAGTTAAGAGAGAATAATGTTCATGAATTTTAAAGTAATCCCTTTATAATTGCTTGTAACTATACCATAGCTATGCTCTAAAAGGGGCAAACTCAGAAAAAATTAGAGTTTTGGTCATCTTAATACATATGAAAACTTTCTTTTTTTCCCCTCTATTCCTTAATAGTTAACATGTATACTGAAGAGTGGTTTTCCTACTTGTAATTCCTTTCATTTAATATAAGATTAAAAAATGGTCTACTCTTTATGTTCAATTACACATGAATTTCATGTTAAATTTGTTTCAAGTTATAAGAATGAACCTATCAATTTTAAGAAAAAATGAAGTAAATATAGTAACAGACAAAATCAAGCTGAATACATACAATAAAACAGAATTTTTTAAAAAAATCAATCACCTCCTAAACCTGCAGCAAATACTTTGAGGAGTTAACAATTACAATTATGTAAAGAACATTATTTCTTCCAGGATAACAAGGAAAAACTCATTTAATATCTAGAAAAGGACTTTTATAAGATAGAAATTAAATTTCCTCTCATAAAAGAAAATAAATTATTTCCAAAGAAAATTTCACTCAAGAATTCCTAAATTGAGGGGGCGCCTGGGTGGCTCAGTGGGGTAAGCCGCTGCCTTCGGCTCAGGTCATGATCCCAGGTCCTGGGTTCGAGCCCCACATCGGGCTTTCTGCTCAGCAGGGAGCCTGCTTCCTCCTCTCTCTCTGCCTGCCTCTCTGCCTACTTGTGATTTCTCTCTGTCAAATAAATAAATAAAATCTTTAAAAAAAAAAAAAGAATTCCTAAATTGAGATATTATGATAACCTCTCACAATAACCAACCAACCAGTTATTTATTAATAATTCATTACTATACCAGATATAGTGATAAAAACAAGATGCCCTTCAATGGACAAATGGATTAAGAAGATATGGTCCATATATACAATGGAGTATTATGCCTCCATCAGAAAGGATGAATACCCAACTTTTGTATCAACATGGATGGGACTGGAGGAGATTATGCTAAGCGAAATAAGTCAAGCAGAGAGAGTCAATTATCATATGGTTTCACTTACTTGTGGAGCATAAGGAATAACATGGAGGACACTGGGAGATGGAAGAGGAGAAGTGAGTTGGGCGAAATAGGAGGGGGAGACAAACCATGAGAGCCTGTGGACTCTGAGAAACAAACTGAGGGTTTTGGAGCAGTGGTGGCAGGGTGAGCCTGGTTGTGGTTATTGTGGAGGGCATGTATTGCATGGAGCACTGGGTGTAGTACACAAACAATGAACTTTGGAACACTGAAAAAATATAAAAATAAATTTTAAAAAAACGAATACATAGGCAGCTATTTGAGGACTCTGAAAAGTAAATAGCAAGAAGATCAGAAAAGAAAAAACAGAAATCAAAGTATTACTGAGCTGACAGTGAGTTTCAACTTTTAGTTTACTTTGGAATGTTTTGGCCTATACTTAGTTTAGCCTGGAACTCAAAAATGGAATTTGGTTAGAGAAAGTGCCAAGAGAATCTCTCCAGTTCTGGATCAAAGACCTCGGGGCACAAAATAAAACTAACACAGGACATCTGGGTGGCTCAGTCAGTTTTGTGTCTGACTGCAGCTCAGGTCATAATCTCAGGTCCTGGGATTGAGTCCCATATTGGGCTCCACATTCAGTAGAGTCTGCTTCTCTCTCCCTGCTACTCCCCCTGCTTGTGTTCTCTCTCTTTCTATCTCTCAATAAATAAAACTTTAAAAAAGAAAAGACAAGACTAACACTAACAGAAAGAGCAAGAAGTCCATTTTTTTTTTCTTTTTCCCATTTGCTCATGCCCCAGCCCCAAGCAATCCAATGGTCGCTCAGTGAACATAACAGATATGGCAATGGAAGAATGTGTGTCTAAAACTTTATGTGACACGAATCTTCCATCTCCAATCATATGAGCTGTACTCCAAAGAGGATAAGAAATCTCCCCCCACCCCCCCCCACCTCTGTCCTCTTGCTGTTTTGTACCAGATGTGGAGAGAATCACAGGAAGTGTGTGAGTGGAATAAAGACCCATGGTTATGGCCAGCAAACCAAAAAGGGAAGCCGGAAGAAACAGAAAAGCACAGAGAAAAACTGCCAAATGAAGAATGTGAGAAAATGATACCATAAATTGTTTATGAATCCTGTCCTCACCCACAAGCTACATATGCATATATTTGAACTTGAATAGCATACCAACAACTCTAAAAAGTGAACCATGATATAGACCACTACCCAGACCTCACACTGGCCACTGAAAATGATACATACACAAAAAAGACCCTTTGCACTATAAAAGCTTTGGAAACAAAACTGACATTGAAACCATAACCTACAGAAAGCTGGTTACAGTTTATGGTCTGAACCCAGATAGGCCAACTGCCAACTAAAACAAAAATATCCATATTTTTCATATGATTTTAATAAGACCTAGAGTCTCATAACATAATATTCAAAATGTCCAGGATATAATTTAGAGTTACTTGATATATGATGGATGAACCAGAAAAATCTCAATTCACAATGGGAAAGACCATCAACAGATGCCAATGATGAAGTGACACGGATTATATAATTATCTGACAAAGCATTAAGCAGCTATTGTAGGGGTGCCTGGGTGGCTCAGTTAAGCGTTTGTCTTTGACTCAGGTCATGATCCCAGGGTCCTGGAATCGAGCCCCGCTTTGGGCTCCCCATTCTGCAGAAGCCTGCTTCTCCCTCTCTCACTCCCCCTGCTTGCATTCCCTCTCTTGCTGTCTCTGTCAAATAAATAAATAAATAAATAAAATCTTTTTAAAAAATAAATAAACAAAGCAAGTATTATAAAAATGCTCCAATAAGTAAGGGGAAATAATCTTGAAATAAATGGAAAGGTAGAAAATCTTGAAATAGAATATATTAAGAATCCAGTGGAAACTCTAGAACTGAAAAATACAATAACAAACTTAGAAACTTACTGGATGGGCTCCAGAGCAGAATAGAGATTGCAAAGGAAATTACTGAAGATTATTTAAATTATTTAAATTATTTAAAGATAGAGTAATAGGGACTGTTGTCTGAAAAACTGACAGAAAATGAATGAAAAAATTAAATTAAATTACACAGAACAACAGGAATCTGTAGTACAGTAACAAAAGGTCTAATCGTGGTATCATCTAAGCCACACAGAATCATGGAATGTTTATAAAAAATTTTTTTGAAGAAATAATGGCTGAAAACTACCCAAATTTGGAGGAAAGACATATTACAGGTTTAAGAAACACACTAAACCCAAATAGAATAAACCCAATGAAATCTATGCCCAGACCTATCATAATCAAACTGCTGAAAACTACAGACAAATAATCATGAAAATACAGAAAATATCATGATACAGAAAATATCATGAAAATAGCAAGAGAAAAATAATGTATCATTTACAGGGAAAAATGATTCAAATGACTCATGTAGGCCAGAAGGAAGTGGAACATTTCATAATATTCTTAAATGTTGAAAAGAAACAATTATCAACCGAGAATTCCATATCCAGAGAAAGTATCTTTCAGGAATGAGGGTGAAATGGGGATATTCTCAGACTAAGGTAGATAAAGCAAGAGAATTTCTTGCCAGTTGATATGTGCCAAAAGAAATGTTAAAGAATTTCTTCAGACAGAATGGAAAAAATGCCCAAAAGATGCCCACAGCACTGAGAATGAAAGAAGAGCTGCGGAAATAGTAAATATTTGGGACAATATAATACACTATTCTTATCCTCTATAGTTCTTTAAAATATTTGAAGGTAAATATTTTAACACTGTCTTGATAGGGTTTTCAATGTATGTAGATATAATACATAAAACAATTACAATATAAGGGGGCATAATAAAAGGAACTATATGGGTGAGAGGTAACTGGGTTTTTCACTGAAAATAAATTCTACAGGAGTTAAGATGGCAGAGGACTGTGGGACCCTAATTTCATCTGGTCCCTGAAAATCAGCTAGATAGTATCAAATCATTCTGAACACCTGCAAAATCAACCAGAGATACAAGAACTGTTACAATTCTACAAATAGAAAAGTGGCCACTTTTTTGCAAGGTAGGAGGTGTGGAGACATGAATCCAAGGTGATTATATGGGAAGATAAACTGGGGGGAGGGAGCCTCCACTGGAAAGTGGTATAAGCAGTGGAATGCAAAATAGAACTTATTAAATTTTGCCTCAGAGGTGCTCAAGAGGCAAAACAAGGTGGAATCCCAGGTGGGAGAACATGGCCTCAGGATCCTCAAGGTCACAAAAAGAATAGGGGTGTCTGAATGCAGCAGGGTCCCCGGCACTGGAGTGAGGAAATGATATGCAAACACTGAGCCCAAGAGCAGGATTTCTGCTCAGTGTTTCCATAAATCAGAAACACTGCACTGTTGGGTGACCACTCTCCAAGCAGGGTCCCAGCAAGAGGCAGAACCCTGGCGACACCCTCCTCACTCTCTCCCAGGAGGAACAGTGGGGGAGAGCACCACCAGAATTCGTAAAGTTTGGACACTTGAAAGGAAATGGGATCACATGTGCCTGAGATAAAAATGTTCAGTCACAGGATGGGTGAACACAGAGTTCAGACAGAAAGAAATCAGGGAGACAAAACTGATTGACTGCTTTTCTGTAAGGGCTCACTGAAATGTAGGTGACACGAACTTTCAGCTCAGGGCCTAGAGATTGGGGCACTGCCATTTTCATCCTCCACCCTAGTCCCAGAGTCACTTACACTAAGACTAGCCCCCTGACAAGGGGGGGTGCAATTCCTCCTGGGCAAAGACACCTAAGAATCAGTGCAACAGGCCCCTCCCCCAGGAGACCAGCAGAAACTTTCAGTGAATACCAAGTTTACAGATCATATAGAACTGTTAACTCTAGCTCTTGGGCAAAGAAGTATATAGCATTCATGTATTTTTCTTATTATTCTTTAGTCTTTCAGCTTTATATTTTATTTTCCTTTTCAGATATTTTCTTATTTTATCAATTATTTTTAAGTCATTTTAATTTTCATTTTTACACTTAGGTTTTATACATATTTTTTCTCATTTTTTGCTTCATTGTATTCAACTTCATTTTTGTATATTACGTTTTTCTTTCTTTCCTATTTGGGATCTAGTTTCTTCTAACAAACAGACCAAAATACATCCAGGATCTAGTTCATTGTTCTGTTCAACTTCTTATTTGATTTTATTCTTTTTTTTTTTTAATTTTTCTTTCTTTTTGGTTTCTCTTCTCTTCTAATTTGTATACTGTATATTTTTCTGGTGTCACTATTGCTATTCTTGTATTTTCCCTCTCTTTCATCTATTTTTTTCTGGACATAATGACAAGACAGAAGAACTCACCCCCAAAAAGAGAACAAGAGGTAGTACTCACTGCCAGTGATTTAATAAATATGGATATAATTAAGATATCAAAACTAAAATTCAAAACAATGATTATAAAGATACTAGCTAGGCTTTAAAAAAAAGCAGAGAAGACACAGAGATTCCCTCACTGAAAAATAAAAAAACTAAAATCTAATCAGGTGGAAATTCAAAAGGCTATTACTGAGATGCAATAAAAAATGGAGGCTCTAACTGCTAGGATAAATGAGGAAGAAGAGAGAGTCAGTGATAAAGAAGAAAAATGATAGAAAATAAGGAAGCTGAGAAGAATAGAGAAAGACAATTACTGGATCACAAAAAGAGACTTCAAAAACTCAGTGATTCCATAAAGCAAAATACTATCTGGATAAGAGGGGTCCCAGAAAATGAAGGGGGGAGAGCAAAAGGTTTATTTGAACATATTACACCTGAGAACTTCCCTAATCTGGGGAAGGAAACAGGTATTCAAGTCCAGTAGGAACAGAGAACCCCCTCAAAATCAATAAAAATAGGTCAACACCTCAACATATAGTGAAGCTTGCAAATTTCAGAGATACACAGAAAATTTTGAAAGCAGCTTAGGACAAGAGGTCTTTAACCTAGAAGAGTAGAAGCATAAGGCTAGCCGCAGACTTGTCCACAGAGACCTGGCAGGCTCAAAAGGACTGGCATGATATATTCAGCATGCTAAATGAGAAAAATATGAAACCAAAATACTTTATACAGCAAGGCTGTCATTCAGAATAGAAGGAAAGATAGTTTCCAGGACAAACAGAAACCAAAAGAATTTGTGATCACTAAATCAGCCCTACAAGAAATACACAGGAGATCCTTTAAGTGAAGAGAGAGCCCAAAATAAACAAAGAACAGAAAGGAACAGAGACAATATCAAAAACAGTGACTTCACAGGTAATACAATGGCACTAAATTCATATCTTTCAATAATTACTCGTAGTGTAAATGGCCTAAATGCTACAATCAAAAGACACAGGCATCAGATTGGATAAAAATCACGACCCACTGATCCCCTGTCTATAAGAGATTAATTTTACACCCAAAGACAGCTCCAGATAGAGAGTGAAGGGGGGAGAACAATTTTTCATGCTAATGGACATCGAAAGAAATCTGGGGTAGCAATCTTTATACCAGACAAATTATATCTTAAACCAAAGACTGTAATAAGAGAAGAAGGACACTGTATTATAATTAAAGGGTCTATCCAACAAGAAGATCTAACAATTGTAAATATCTATGCCCCTAACGTGGGATCAGCCAGTTACATAAACTAATTAACAACAATATTAAAGAAACTCATTGACAATAATGGGGAATTTAATACCCCACTCACAGCAATGGACAGATCATATAAGCAGAAAATAAGCAAGAAAACAAGAGCTCTGAATGACACACTGGACCAGATGGACTTCACATATATGTTCAGAGCATTTCATCATTTCATACTAAAGTAAAAGAATACACATTCTTCTCAGGTGCACATGGAATATTCTCCAGAATAGAATACATACAGGGTCACAAATCAGGTCTCAAAAATCTCAAATACAAAAAGATTGAGATTATACCATGCATATTTTCAGACCACGATGCTTTAAAATGTGAAATTAACCACAAGAAAAAAATTGGAAGGACCACATATACATGGAGGTTGACAGAGCATCCTACAAAAGAATGAATAGGTCAACCAGGAAATTAAAGAAGAATTTTAAAAATACATGAAAGCAAATGAAAATAAAAACACAACAGCTCAGGAGCGCCTGGGTGGCTCAGTCGTTCAGCGTCTGCTATGGCTCAGGTTATGATCCCAGGGACCTGGAATCGAGTCCCACATCAGGCTCCCTGCTCCGTGGGAAGCCTGCTTCTCCCTCTCCCACTTCCTCTGCTGTGTTCCCTCTCTCGCTGTGTCTCTCTGTCAAATAAATAAATAAAATCTTTAAAAAAAAAATGCAGCAAAGATGCTCCTAACAAGGAAGTATATAGCAATACAGGCCTTTCTCAAGAAACAAAAGTCTCAACTACACAACCTAAACTTACACCTAAAGGAGCTAGAGAAAAAACAGCAAATAAAGCCTAAGTCCAGCAGAAGAGAAATAATAAATAGTAGAGCAGAAACCAGGGAAATAGAAACCAAAAGAAAAGTGGAACATATCAATGAAACTCAGAGTCAGTTCTCTGAAAAAATTAATAAGATCGATAAATCCCTACTCAATACACAGAAGTCAGTCACTTTTCTATATACTAACAATGAGGCAGAAGAAAGAGAAGTTAAGAAAACAAGCCCATTTACAACTGCACCAAAACCCATAAGACACCTAGGAATAAACCTAACCAAAGAGGGAAAGGATCTGTATTCTGAAAACTACAGAACACTTAGGAGGGAGCCTGGGTGCCTCAGATGGTTAAGTGACTGCCTTCAGCTCAGGTCATGATCCTGGGCTCCTGGGATTGAGCCCTGCATCAGGCTCCCTGCTCTGCGGGGAGTCTGCTGCTTCTCTTTCTGCCCTTCCCCCTGCTCATGCTCTCTGCCTCTCAAATAAATAAAATTGTAAAAAATATCATAGAACACTTATGAAAGAAATTGAGGAAGACACAAAAAAGTGGAAAAACATTCCATCCCCATGGATTAGAAGAATAAATATTGTTAAAATGTCTATGTTACCCAGAGCAATTTACACATTCAATGCAATCCCTATCAAAATACCATCAACATTTTTCACAGAACTGGAACAAACAGTCCTAAAATGTGTATGGAACCAGAAAAGACCCTGAATAGCCAGAGGAATGTTGAAAAGATAAACAAAGCTGGAGACATCACAATTCTGGACTTCAGGGGGGTATTACAAAGCTGTAATCATCAAGACAGTAGGTACTGGCACAAAAACAAACACAGATCAATGGAACAGAATAGAGAACCCAGAAATGGACCCCTAACCCTATGGTCAACTGATCTTTGACAAAGCAGGAAAGACTATCCAATGGAAAAAAGAGTCTCTTCAACAAATGGTCTTGAGAAAATTGGACAGCCACATGCAGAATAAAGAAACTGGGCCATTTTCTTACACCATACACAAAAATCAACTCCAAATGGATGAAAGACCTCAATATCTTGGAATCCATCAAAATCCTTGAGGAGAACAAAGGCAGCAACCTCTTCCACCTCAGCCGCCACAACTTCTTGTTAGATACGCCTCCAAAGCCAAGGGAAACAAAAGCAAAAATGCACTATTGGGATTTCAACAAGATTAAAAGCTTTTGCACAGCAAAGGAAGCAGTCAACAAAACTGAAACGGCAACCTACAGGATGGGAGAAGATATTTGCAAATATCTTATCAGATAAAGTGTTAATGTCCAGGATCTATAAAGAAGTTATCAAGCTTAATACCCCCAAAAAACAAATAATTCAGTCAAGAAACGGGCAGAAGACATGAACAGATATTTTCCAAAGAAGACATCCAAATGGCCAACAGATACATGAAAAATGCTCCACATCACTCGGCATCAGGGAAATACAAATCAAAACCACAGTGAGATACCACCTCACACCAGTCAGAATAGCTAAAATTAACAGGTCAGGAAACAACAAATGTTGGTGAGGATGTGGAGAAAGGGGAACCCTCTTAATGGTGGGAATACAAGCTATTACAGCCACCCTGGAAAACAGTATAAAGGTTCCTCAAAAAGTTGAAAATAGAGTAACCCAGCAATTGCACCACTAGGTATTTACCCAAAAAATATAAACATAGTGATCAGAAGGGGCACCTGCACCCCAATGTTCACAGCAGCAATGTCCACAGTAGCCAAACTATGGAAAGAGCCCAGATGTCCACTGACAGATGAATGGATAAAGGAGATGTGGTATGTACATATACACAATGAAATATTACTCAGCCAGTAGAAAAAAATGAAATCTTGTCATTTGCAACAATGTGGATGCAACTACAGTGTATTACGCTGAATGAAATAATTCAGAGAATGACAATTACACAATTTCACTCATTATGTGAAATTTAAGAAAAAAGAGAATCACAGAGGAAAAAAGGGAAAAATAAAATAACACAAAATTGTAGAGGAGAAACAAACCATAAGAAACTCTTAACTACAGGAAACAAACTGAAGGTTGCTGTGGCCGGGGGGGTGGGATGGGGTAACTGGGTGATGGCATTAAGGAGGGCAACTAACGTAATGTACTGGGTGTTATATGCAACTACAATTGTCAATTATTTGAATTTAAATGAAATGAAATTTTTGAAAAAGAAAAATTCTAGGGAGACAAAGTAGATGTAAGAATTGCAACTGCAATGTGACTATCCATAGGACAATGACTTTTTTTTTTTTTAATTTTTTTATTTTTTTCAGAATAGGACAATGACTTTTAAAGTCAGAAGAAAGACTAATCAAGGATAGACTGGGGAGAGGTGTAATGTGAAATTCTTACATGGCATATAAGCATCCTCATGATCTAAATCATGTTTATGTCTGCAGCTTCATCTCATTCTTTCTTTCTTGCACTATCACATAAAAATTACTTTCAATTTCCCAAATAGTCTACATGTACATGCTTTCATAACTCTGCACAAGCGATTCTTTCTCATTAGATATCCTTCTTTCCTTTCTTCACCTGGCCGACTCCCAGTTTATTTGTCAAGGTAAGCTGTGGTGTTTCCTTCTCACACAAGCCCTCCCAAAAACAGCTTTTGTGACTTTCCTATTGCATCTCATTTTATTATGGTTGTCATGGTGCTTAAGAAAATATATCATCTGCTTATGTAGTTAGGTATTTGAATAGTATGCTGCTATATGCACAATATAAAAATTTCAAACAATAAAAAAACTTCATAGATAAAAAGAATAAAAATTTTACATGGAGTAACATTACACACTCTTTCACTTTTCCTAGATTGATGTGTGTTCTTCCAGGGTTTTTTCTACTAATTTACATAATTGCACACATACAAATTGGATAAGACTATTTGCATTGTTTTGCCACTTCTTTTTCACTTAAAAGTGTTCCCCAAATTTCTATCCATGTCAACACACATGTATGTACTCCTAAGTATGCAGATGGCACATTTTATGCAACCTATATCCTTTTGATAAAAATATAGTTTATTTTCAATTTTTTCACTATTTAAAGAATGTTCAAGCAAACACTTTTGTGCATAAAAATAATTTACTCATATAAGTTACATCCTTAAAAAGTGGAATTTCTAAGTCTTAACACAGGCAACTTCAGTTTTGCTTGAATTCTGCTATACTCTGTAATAAATCTCCATTGCACTCATTTATTCAACAAGTATTTATTGAGTACCTACTGTGTGTCAGGCACTACCATAAGCACTAAGAATTTAGCAGTGGACAAAAACATTGTAAATCCATTCTTTCATGGAGTTCAGGTTCTAGTGGATAAAAGCAGATGATATATAAATAAACATATACCTCAGGTCTGAGAAGAAAAATAAAGCATAATAAAGAGATAGAAAGGAGTAATATTTACAATCATTCCAAAACAGCATCCCTTTTCCACATTCTGCCTTATATGTGATACTATCACCCACCTAATCTTCAAAAACTGGAATATATTGTTTCTGATTCCCATGATTATTAATGCATGTATATCTTTCCATATGTTAACTGGCCGTACATTTTACCTGATTATTTTACTCAGTAGACCATAAGCCCCTTGCAACAAATAACCATATGTTTTTTTACCCCCAGAGCCTAGCAGAGTACCTGGCATAAAATAGGCTTAAAGAATGACAATATAGGGTGCCTGGGTGGCTCAGTGGGTTAAGCTGCTGCCTTCAGCTCAGGTCATGATCTCAGGGTCCTGGGATCGAGTTCCGCATCGGGCTCTCTGCTCAGTGGGGAGCCTGCTTCCCTCTCTCTCTCTCTCTCTGCCTGCCTCTCTGTCTACTTGTGATCTCTCTTTGTAAAATAAATAAATAAAATCCTTAAAAAAAAATGACAATATAAATAGTATCTCATAAATATTATATATATATTTACATATGTGTCTGTGTGTATATACACATATACATGCATGAAATATATGTAATGTTAACCACATTATTATATACATGTCTAATGTCACACACATATAAAATATTCTATAATAATATTGTACATGTATACAAAGAATTTGTTTTAAAATTTCTAATGAATATTATTAAATCAGTAACATAATAAAATTATAAATCAGGAATAACTATTTTAGGAAGTAACAAAAGTCCTCTCATATCAGTGTATCACAAGAACACCTGGAAAAATAAACGAACGGACTTAAAGTCATTTAGAATCAGTAAAAAAGAAAAAAAATGCACTTAAAATTATGTCTAGGGACATCTGGGGGGGCTCAATCAGTTTAGCATCTGACTCATGATTTCAGCTCAGGTCATGATCTCAGGGTTGTGAGATCGAGCCCCACATTGTGCTCTGCACTGGGTATGGAGCTTGCTTAAGATTCTCTCTCTCCCTCTCCATCTGCCCCTCCCCACCACAGTCTCTCTCTCTCTCTCTCTCTCAAAAACAAAAGAAAACAAACAAACAAAAAACTTATGTCTAATACATTATCTTATCAAGATGTGTCTTGGTACCATTATTAGAATGATCCTAACTAATGTATTAAATTAAATGTTCAAAGGTAAAATTACTTTTATGAATCATATTTTATGATCCAGAAGAACAAAATCAACTGAAGAAGAATATTTTTCAAAACACATTTGTAAAACCTAGTATTAAAGTCACTGTTGGGGCACCTGGGTGGCTCAGTCGTTAAGTGTCCACCTTTGGCTCAGGTCATGATCCTAGGGTTCTGGAATCAAGCCCCACATCAGGCTCCCTGCTCAGTGGAAAGCCTGCTTTTCTCTCTCCCTCTGCTGCTCCCCCTGCTTATGCTCTCTCTGTCAAATAGATAAATAAATAAAATCTTTTTAAGAATAAGATAAAATAAAAAATAAAGTCACTGTCAAATAAATGAGTGTCTGGCATTTGACAGATTTATTATAAATTACTGGAACCAGAAGAATCTTCAAAATATACTTTAAATTTTCATTTTTCATATGAGTAAATAAAGAACCAGGAAGGTGACTTATGCAGGTCTCACAGCTAATTAATAACAGAACTAGGTAAGAATGAATATTCTTTGTCTCCTTCCTAGAGCAGAGCTTTAACACACTACCAAGCCTCTTACAGACAAAACAAATTCTAAACTGATATGTGGGGTATATTTCAAAAAACTCACCTATGAATCACTTGTAGTTAGAATTGGGAATTCATTTTTCCCTATTTTCTAAATTGTGTTGAATTCCTAAATAAGTCCCCAATTATAGGTGCTCTATGGAACAATAGTCCTATAATTCACAATGCACAATAGGGGAAGAATTAAAGTTAAGGAAGGGATGATCTTTATATGTAGATCTTTGAACCTCACAGGTTAAGTTCCTTGAACATGCTACTAATGATTACTGTTATAGTTGAAAAATGCAGGATGACTTTCTAATCCCACATTACTGTGATTCTAGCACCCCTTCCTGACTTTCATATTCCAATTTTGTAAGAATTTTAATGGGGATTTTTTCCCCCTTACTTATGGTATCTGCCAAATGTTTTATAGTAGCTAGCCATCCTCAGCTGTTTGTCTACTTGACTCCAAAACCTTCCTATAGGACCTAGAAGGACTTTATAAAACATGGCAGATTCAACATAGTCATTGGCTTAAATCCAATCAAAATTAATTGCATCAAAAGCAATTTCAGGGGCACCTGGGTGGCTCAGTGTGTTAAAGCCTCTGCCTTCGGCTCAAGTCATGATCCCAAGGTCCTGGGATCGAGCCCCACATCGGGCTCTCTGCTCAGCAGGGAGCCTGCTTTCTCTCTCTCTCTCTGCCTGCCTCTCTGCCTACTTGTGATCTCTGTCTGTCAAATAAACAAATAAAAATCTAAAAAGAAAAAAAAAAAAAGAAAGCAATTTCATATCCTTATTAGATTAAGGCAATCCAGGGCTACACCCAGAGCTGATTTATGGGCCATGTATCAAAAGGATTGACGTTATAAGAACAATCTGGGTTTTTAAAGAAAAATCAATAAGGAAAAGCAATGTTGTGTAATCCTTAATCTATGAATTTCCTGCAAGGCAAATAGTCATTTACAAATTTCATGTAGTATTTTCTCACCAAGAAATTCATAAACTGCCTCCTCCTCTATAAATCCCCTTCCACCAATGTTATTGTCATACACTGAGTTCACCAGAATTCTCATGTACATATTGTAGTGACAGAGCAGTCCACCAAAGGATTTTTTTCTATTTCAGAATACATACATATTACACATACATATGAAGATATGTTTTAGGCATGTATAATTGTACAGCTACAGATCTATTAATTTTTAATGAATTACCTTTAATAGAAAAACATAGAAATCTTATAAACAAAGGCAAACTCAGACATTTGATGGTTATATATTATATTAGCATTTTCTATATATACTTATTGAAATTCATTAATAAATCTTACTCTCTCCAGCAAGGTATGAGACCTGACTAAGCAGAGTTGAAAAAAAAAAATAAATAAAGAATTGGCATTAAAGTTCAAAGAAAGCAGAAGTCTATAAAATGACATATCAAATGAAGACTAGAATTCCCTATAGCCTCCTTACTGCCATCTCTCCACCAAAAGAGACAAAAGACTAAAGGGAAAAAAAGAGCAAATAGAATGAAGGAAAATGTTAGTGGAAACTATTTCAGATGAAAGACTTTAGGGAAAAAAAATAAAGTTCTACATTAATTGAAGAATATAAACTATAAAATCGTATTACTTTTATTATCACGCACTAAACACACACACACACACACACACATTAGAATTATTCAAAGGGAAGAAATACAGGGCACCTGGGTGGCTCAGCGGATTAAGCCTCTGCCTTCAGCTCAGGTCATGATCTTGGGGTCCTGGGATCAAGCCCCGCATCGGGCTCTCTACTCAGCAGGGAGCCTGCTTCCCCCTCTCTCTCTGCCTGCCTCTCGCCTACTTGTGATCTCTCTCTCTGTCAAATAAATAAATAAAATCTTAAAAAAAAAAAAAAAAGAAGAAATACAAGGCGGGAACTTGAACTTAAAAACATTCAAGTATAGTAAAAATCTTAACCAAAATGAAGTCGAAAATTACTTAATTAAAAATTTTCCACATAATTTCCAACACATGTTTTTAAGCATTAACAAGACATCAAAATAAAGTGATCTATATTAGAAAGATTTTCAACAATAATGTTGAAGCCAACAGTATTCTAGTTAAAAAATTCAGATTAGCTTGAATACTCCATATACACCTAAATATGCTTTTAATCTGAATTTCTAAATATTTTCTAAATATGAATTTAATCTGAATTTCAATTTTATGCACACCTACATACACGCACACACACATATACTTAGTCTGTTTTCACAGAGATTAGTTTACACTCTAAAACGCAGTATTTCTATTTGAAAAGCTATTAGATATTGCTATTAGTTTTTAAGGAAATGTTCAACTCCCTATCTCTGAACACTTCTCAATCTGTATAATTTAGAAGTAGTAATCAAGGCTTCTCATTACAAAGAAAGAATTTCCCGCTTCCTTCAAAGACCAACCTCTCCAATTCTATTTCATCCCTTCTCAATTTTTCACAGGGTTTGTTCCCACAATTATCCCCTCTCCTCCATCTCTTACTATTCTCTTCAGCTTAATTATTCCCATCAGCTTACAAACATAGTCTGGTATCCTGTATCTTAAAAATTTTAAATACAAAAAAGGAAAAAAAAAATAAGCCCTCTCTTGCCCTCATATCCTCTTCCGGTTACTATTTTTTTCCAGGAGCTATTTCTCACCTCCCTTTCACTGCAAAACTTCTTGAATGTGTTAGTGATGTCTGTCTTCCTCATTCCCATACTCTTGTCAGGTCACTCCACTTGGGCTTCATTTTTTTTAAATCATTACTACACTAAAACTGCTCTCAGGAAGGTGCTCACCATGATGCCAGCTCCCACAGACACTTCTCTGTTATCCTGCTGAACCTCAGGTCATTTGACAAGGTAGATCATCCCCTTCTTCCACAGACATTTTCTTCTCTTAGCATTCTTAACACACAAGTTAGTTTCTTTTCCTCCTATTTCAATGACTATTTCTTAAACTTTTTTGCTGACTCTTCTTCTTCCCCCATTGGGAAGCAACCCAATGATGAGCTCCATTCTCTTCTCTACATCTCCTCCTTCAGTATTAAATACAATCTATATACAAATGTCTCTCAAATTCCATTCTATAATTCTGATCTCTCTCTAAAATGCAATAATCTTATGCTCAACTGTGAATTTAACATCCACATTTGAATTCCTAGTAGCATCTCATAATTAACAAGTCCAAAGCAGAAATTCTGATTTCAATTTGTTCTTCCCCCAATCTTCTCCATCAGAATAAACTCTACTATTTATCAAATTGATCTCTTAAGAACAGTGAGAATCTCTATAATAGTTATGTATTGCTCTGTAACAATTCACTCAAACAGCTTAAAACAACAAACATCTTAGTCTTTGTAGGTCAGGATGCCAGATATAGTTTAGTGGTTCTAGCCCAGGGTCTCTCATAAGACTGCAGTCAAGATATTCTCCAAGGTTGGTCATCCAAAACTTTTAGTAGGGTTAGAAGGATCCACTCTAAGGTGGCTCACTCAGTCAGTGCTGACTGTTAACATAAGCCTTCAATTCCTTTCCACAGGGACTTTTCCAAAAGACTGTCCAAATTGTCTCATGATATGGCAGGCGACTTCCCCCAGAGCAAAAGATCCAAGAAATAGCAAGGCAGGAACAGGAATTACTTTTATGATCTAGTGTCAAGATTCACACTCATTTTTTGCAACATCCTATTGGTAACCCAGGTTGGCCTTACTCGGTTTGCAATGGGACAACACAAGGACATGAACACCAACAAGCATGAATCATTGGGGGCTGTCCTGGAGGCTGGCTAATATAATCTCTCATGCAGAAAAAGAAATCATGTAACTGAATTCTTCATGGTTTTTTGTTTTTGTTTTTGTTTTTGACAGAGAGATCACAAGTAGGCAGAGAGGCAGGCAGAGAGAGTGGGGAAGCAGGCTCCCTGCTGAGCAGAGGACCCCCCCCCCCCACCGCCCGATGTGGAGGTCAATCTCAGGACCCTAAGATCATGACCTGAGCCGAAGACAAAGGCTTAACCCACTGAGTCACCCAGGCGCCCCTCTTCATGGTCTTTTAACCCAGGTGTTTTTTACCATAAATTGTTCCACTACATAAAAACAGAACACGGAAGAATATGGAATGGGGCAGCCTGACCACAGGCCCCTGTCATCCTCACCTTCCCAAGCTTCAGTAGACTTACATAGTGTGTTTGAGACTATGGGATTTACTAGAAGCTTTGGAGAAGTAAGTTAGGGACCTTCATATGCTGTGTACTAGAGAGGAGACTAAAAGTCTCACTAAGTAAAACTTCCCAATAAAGACAAAAAGTTATAGGACCCAAAATTAGCTTAGTTGTCAAACACATGAGAACCTCCTCAAGAAGGCCAGCATCTGATCGTGAGCAATCCTGATAATCTCCCCAATGTAGTCATATGGCTTCTCTGTTATCTATATAGAGCTCTGTAACATACTAAAATGATATAAAACCTTACCAAGGAATTGGATGGCATTCTTCCTAAGAAATATCATCATCACTAGCACTCTTGAAAAAATTCTTTTACTGGAGATCTTCTGATGGTAAGTGACAAAAATCCAAGCGAACAAACAAAAATTGTACCCTATAATCAAATTCTAGAGAAGTAAGTTAGCCTCAGAAAGACTAAAACTAGTACTCTCTGACTTTCATTTCTGTTTCTCTTTAAGCATCAGTGTGTTTTACAGAGTAGAAGTCTCATTAGCTATAACTATAGCCCACACCGGCTCCTGGCTCCTATCTTCTCAATTCAGTTATCAGAAAGAGAAGGCTCTTCCCTCTTAATCCAATATTTCAAAAAACCCTCCTTGACTCAGCTTGGTCACATGACCACCTCACTGAATCAGGGGAGCAAAATGCTATAACTCACTTATATTGTGTTCATTCCTGAGAGGAAAGAACATGGAAGAGTCCATTCAGAATACATGTTATAGTAGAATGAGTTCTCTGAAAAGGAGGCATGCTATTCCCAAAAGAAATGAGAGCCATTGCCAGACAAAACAATGAGTGTCAACTATACTTCTAACCCTAAAATATAACAGCTGTCTACATATTTGAGAATGCAGGAACTTGGGAAATGGATAGTAGCAAAATAAAAAATAGTTACTTTAATATTTTCATGGACTTAACAAGTCTTTACTGGGACTCATCTCAGTTACTGATGGCAAATTTAAAAAAAAATCTCTTATAAGAACATATAAATTAAAGCAAATCAATCCATACAATAAAAAAAAAAAAATCAGCAGCTGGGTGGCTCAGTCAGTTAAGCATCTGTCTTTGGCTCAGATCATAATCTCAGGATTGTGGGATGGAGCCATGTTGGGCTGCTTGCTCAGTAGAGAGTCTCCTTCTCCCTCTGCCCCTCCCCCTGCTCCTGCTCTCCCTCTCTCTCAAATAAATAAATAAAATCTTTTTTAAAGAATCAGCAGGTCAAAGAAGAAGGTCATTTTGGGGCATTTATAGTGAGTTACTATAAAACATAAAGGTGTAAAGGAAATTAGATCACTGAATTCAAAGCTCAGTTGGAAGAATTCTCTCAAAACTTACAAAAACTAAAAAAAAAAAAAAAAAAAAAGGTAAAATGAAAATCCTAGAAGGAAGGGCATTAGAAAAATAAGACAGACCCAGGACATAAAATATCCAATAACAGTTTCAAAAGCATGGAAGAAAACAGACTGGATCAATACAAAAGAAAAAAGAAGAAGTTTTCTCAGACCAGACCAAATATTAGTCAAGATTTATGAACTCACACTCATAACTAGACATATGGAATGATAGAATGGCTAAACTTCAAAAATAAATAAATCTTACAAACATGCAGAAATATTTTATAAAAAGTTTCCTTGGAAGAAAAGTTAATTGGATATATCTCACCTATAAAGCTTTGTTTTTAGTGATAAGAAGAAAAATTAATCCATTCACCAAATATTTATTAAATTCCTATGTGCTGTTCAGCAGTTAGAGATACAATAGTGAACAAATGAGGTAAAGTCTCTGCTATGGAACTTATATTCTAGTGGGACTAAATGAAACTCCATGCAAAGTAGAAAAAGCTTACTGAGATAATCTCTATCTAGGTAGGAAATTTTTGTATTTCATATTTTGTTTCCTCATATTTAAGAGGTGATACTACATTTTATTTTCTAATATTTATTTTATCAATTAGGATTAGGTTCAGCTCTAAGACTGAATTAACAGAGGTTCATATTTCTCTCATAAAAAGTTCACAGCGGGGGCGCCTGGGTGGCTCAGTGGGTTAAAGCCTCTGCCTTTGGCTCGGGTCATGATCCCAGGGTCCTGGGATCGAGCCCCGCGTTGGGCTGTCTGCTCCGTGGAGAGCCTGCTTCCTCCTCTCTCTCGGCCTACCTCTCTGTCTACTTGTGATCTCTCTCTGTCAAATAAATAAATAAATAAATGTTTAAAAAAAAAAGTTCACAGGTAGGTGGCCTTTGGGCATTCTAGCAGCTCAACTCCATAAAATCTTTAGAAATCCAGGCTCCTCCATCACTAAACATGTACCCTGTAGCTACCTCGCCACACCACACACACACACACACACACACACAATCCCCCAATATTGTTTGGGGAATCCAAGGAATTAGCAATTAACAGGTACCCCAAGTGATCTTAATGAGGTGGTTTTTTTACTCACCTGAGAAATCCCAAAGTAGGGGAATGAGGGGAAAAAATGGTCAAGTGAGTCCCCAAAACCAGGTAGTGAAAGAAATAAAATTATTTCCAAGAATCAAACAACGAAATCAATAGTTACTAAGAGCAGAAATATATAGTTAACTAAAGAAACATAAACCAAAAAATTAATTAATTAATTAAAGAATTTAAAAAAAGAATCATAAACCACCAACATCTGATAAAACCCTAACTTTTAGATATTTTCTTACCTACAAAAACAGTCAACATGAAGGTGAATGATGCAAAGTAAGCCACAGAAACAATGAAAGTATCTAAAAGAGTCCTAAAGGCTTTCTCAAGATGTGACCCCCACTTTTTTTTTGCATGCCTTTTTAGAACTTCAACTATTCTCTTATGAAAAGTTTGGATTTACTTTTCCTGCTACCTTCTAAAACATATCAGATGATATTCTGTAATTTTAAATTAATTTTATGTCATTAATAGTATCCTCTGTCAGATTATGTCTTAGAAACTTAGGTAGTACTAAGCTATAGCAAAGGCTGTAATGAGATAATTTTCAGCTAAGGAGCTAGGCAAAAAGGCAAAATGAATTTGGCTTCCACATTCTCATCTCCATGTCATTCTGAAGGGAAACAGGAGGCAAAAGAAAGGACAATATGTCATAAAGCCAGATAAACAATAGTTAACATTATTTTGTAACATCTATCATTCTACTTTCCCTTAACACAAATGCAAAACTGAGATGATTGTTCCCATTTACCAAGTCGTTTTTGAAAATTCCTAACCACTGGTCCTGTTCAGAAAACAGACGCATCTCCATCTAAATTATCTGAAGTTCAATAGCTAAAATAAGCTGCAGACCATTATACTACTCCTCCTTAGAACTTCCCCTTACCTCGCCTTTTTGCTAAGTCCTATCCTTTTAAATTGCTGTTTAATTTCCAAATTAATTATTCTACAGCTTCAAATCACTCAAGCAACCTCTCAGGATGCTGTACTAAGGCTTTTCTAGTATCAGTTTCAGACTGGTGATATAGCGTTTTATTTCAATAAAAATAAAAAGTATGAAGCCTGACCTCTGCCAAGGAGATGTGCGACTTTGGGCAAGTCTCTTCAACGTTCAGAACTTAGTTTATGTCATTTGAAAAATGACATTTTTAAAGTGTATAATCATGATTTAAATTTAACCAGGATTCTTGTAAAGACATGCTAGATTTTCTTCAGTGGAGCAATTTGACAAGTTTTATATAACCTTTCCCAAGCCCTTCATTGTGTGTACTTACTGGAAATCTAGTTATGCTCCATTTTACCACGGAATTAAAGGGGAGGGGGGATAACCTACGTTTTCGCCCTGGGGAGAACGGAATCATGGCCCCCCGCTAAGATGTACCAGGATGACCGCACCGCAACTTACACCCAGGAAGCTTTACAGAAGCAAAACCAAAGGCTTTGCCAGGTGAAAGCTACGCCCCAGAGGTGCTTTGTTTTACATGCCAACCACTGCTGGAGATTCTGTAGGGCCAGGCAGAAAACGCTTGGGGTTTTGTTTTTCTTTTTCTTTTCAAAATTTCAAATTCCCTAAAGCCAAAGGCTGGACTCCAAACCATCCAGTCTGTGGCTAAACTGCCTCACCGGTTCTGAGTGTGGAAACACGGCTCCGCCTCGCCTGCGACCGCAAGAGGGAGAAGCTGCTCCAGGACAGCCAAGTGAAGCCCAGAGCCCGTCCCACCGGCCCGGCCCCCGCGCTAGCTACACCGTACCAAGCATCCGCCGCTCGCACCCCGGCACGGAGCTGCAACGCGGCGCAGGCCACTGCGACCGGATCCTGGCGGCGCGCACGTGACTTCGAGGCGCGGCCAATCAGCGCAGCCCTCTGCGCTATTCAAATCCGCGGCGCGGCCGACCGTTGTGCATAGCCACGTCGCCGTCGGGGGCACCGAGTTCCCGTATCGTCCAACGCCGCCATGCACTGCGCCGGCCGCTGACAGACCTCGGGGCCCGCCAGGCGGAATGGAGAGTCGGAGTGTTCCTCCCGGGCCATATCGGGCCACCAAACTGGTAAGACCGCCCGGAATGGCTAGATTTTGGCCAGCCGCAGCGATGGCCGCCGCCACCTTTACGTGAGAACGTTTGTAGTTTTTTGTCTTGAGAGGACAGATGGGTCCCAGAGCCCCTTGGTTCCCAGAAAAGGAGAGTGGGGGAATTAGGCATCGCGAAACCCTTGCGGGACACGCCTATCCCCCTTCTTTGAGGGTCTGGGCTGTGAGCCGTAAGTCCAAAGGGTCGCGTCCCCGGGTTTGCGCATCACACACTATCCTTTTTTAGGCGACTCCTTTGCCTTCAGTTGTCGGCGTGCCCTGGAAAGTCATAGAATATTCCGATTTTAGCCACTCCCCACGTCTGATTCTCTACCCCGATCAGGATTAAAGAAGAACTGAGAAAGAGTTCTGTTACCCTGTAGTGTCAGAACGGGGACAGCCCGAATGTGACAGCTTCGTTTTGCTGGGTCTGTAGAATTTAATGCAGGATCTACCGATTGTAATCGCATTAGGTAACAGCTGCCCATTTCAAAACTAAGCCCAGAACAGTTAAGATACCCAACGGGAACCACTGTTGGTAGTCACTGGGTTGGTACTCGGATACAATGTCTTTGTGCATTTAAATTCTCAATCCAACAGAGTCCAGTGCCACTGGGTACGTGACATTAGAAGAGTGGCTTAACTTACGTTAGCCTCAGTTTCCACATTGGTAAAGTCGAGCTAATAATGTATACACCCACCTTAAAGGATATCCCAAGAGGATACGGTATATGAAAGTGTGTTGTGATCTATAGATCCTATGGATAAGTCAGAGCTCAATACGTTTCTTGAATAAATGTATGAAATGGGGAGGTGTGGTGGGAAGAAAAGAATAATTATTGTGTTGTGGGTGTTGGGGCCGCATTGGTTAGATAACCGATAACATAGCTTGTAGTGGCATAGTTAGGGGTTACAAATCAGATTTCTTGGACTCTAATATGGGATTTTTCAGTTAAAGAGTGATGTGTGTACTTTACACCACCACTACCACCTTGGTACTCCAGTGTTCTAGCTACCACAAACCTGAAAGTTTGGGTTATTTGAGGACAATTTGGAAAATAGGAGTATCTTTTTAAAACCTAGGTGCATCACTGTTATTCAATATGCAGTGGACTTAAAGCTTAGTTAATTTACCCTCTTGTTCTATGTTCACTATGGGAATCTTCACATAAGAAATATATAAGGTACTTCAACATTAAAGGTATCTTCCAGGAAAACTACTGCCTGCCATGAATTTTATTTGACCAGCATAGTAGTTACGAATGCAGGTTCTTGAGTCAATCAAAGCTGGGTTTGAATGCCTGGATTCATCATTTAGCTGGGTGACTTTGGTCCAATTATTAAATCTCTCTGTGCTTCATATTCCTTATATGAAAATGGAATAATAATAGTACCTACTGATAGAATTCTGAGAATGAAAATGAAGTAATGAATGTAAAGTAGTATCTGACACAAATGCTACCAGCATTTTACTAATATTATTTGAGATTTAGAAAAAAGGAATAAGTGTTTTCTGTATTGAAGACTAAGAGGCAGGTTCATTGCAGTTCTTCATTTTTTGTAGGTTTCCTAAGTAAGCCAACCAGACCATGAAGTGCTTTTAGTCAAAAACTATTACAAAGAAGTATTACTACAATACTAGGATAAAAAGAAATCAATATAAGATCTGATATTTTCCGTAGTAAATAAGACAAATTATTTCTTAATGAATGATTCTTAATGAATGTTTATGATATAATCAGTTGTGAATAAAATAATTTTCTTTGTCTACTTTGTTTCAAGTCAGTAAGATATCTAATTTTTGTTGTTTAATTTTAAAAAAATATATTTTCTTTCTGCAGTGGAATGAAATTACCACATCTTTTCGAGCAGGAATGCCTCTACGAAAACACAGGCAGCACTTTAAAAAATATGGCAATTGTTTTACAGCAGAAGCAGCAGTGGATTGGCTTTATGACCTATTAAGAAATAATAACAATTTTGGTCCTGAGGTTACAAGGCAACAGACTCTCCAACTGCTGAGAAAATTTCTTAAGAATCATGTAATTGAAGATATCAAAGGCAGATGGGGATCAGAAAATCTTGATGACAACAGTCAGCTATTCAGGTACTGAACGGACAAGTAGCTACAAAACTGAGTTACTTAACAAAATTTAACTCCATTTCTATAATGCTTTTACTAAAATTTCAGCTTCTTCAGAAGAAAAAATTTTTTTATAAAACTTACTGCTCTTAGTACAATTAAAAGCACTTAGAAGTTAAAGTTAATTGCTGCACAATTAAAACTTGTATAATATTAAATAGTATATAAAATAAAATAGGTATTGGGACGAAAGAGTGAGACATTATCACTTCTTCATATTCTGAAAGCTATAACATTTCAAGAACAGATTATTATTAACCTTTAGTTTCATAGGTTGAGGAACTATAAGAAAAATTCTCACAGGTCCTTGCCCTCAAGTAACATATAATCTTATATAATCAAAGAATACATGTGATAAAATAAATAATAGCAAACTTTAAATAATAGGAGAAACATACCATAGGTTAAAGAGATATTTATTAAGGATTTACCATGTATCAGAAGCCTTGCTTTATGATCTACATGTTTTCTTATTTAATCCCCAGAATATTTAAGCACGATAAATATTAGCTCATTTTTACAGATAAGGAAACTGAGATCATGCTTTATTTAATCTTGTTACATATGTATGATATATGTTCTTCCACCTTGAAACACTGTAGATATTTGTCAGATTAGTAAATACATTTGTTCTCCTGTTGTTTGTATTGCAGCTTTCTCTGTGGAGCCTTTCTGACTCCCTCAGGCCACCACAGTTGCTTTTGCTCTCATGCACACAGGGTTCTGTTTCATATATCATTCAACTAAGTCTTTGGATTCTAATACCCATGCTTTGTTTCTCTACAAAATTAGTAGTTTTCAAATGAAATGTCTTAGAAGTTGATTTTTGCCTCTGTTATCAAAGATGATTTATGTTGTACAAGTGAATTGCAATAACAAGCATATGAATAGTTCATTTTGTAGAACATTCTACAAATACCTCCTCTCCTAACTATAGCTTAGTCACCTTTGTGAGTTCCTTTGCTGTTATTCATTCTATAGCTGTTACTGGTTTTTAAGGTCCTAGACTTAATCTTTACTTCACCTCTCTCCCTGGACAATCTCTTACCATGTCTTCACCTACTTTCCTTTTAACTTTAAAATTTCCAACCCAAATATATCTTCTGAGATTTAGACCCATTTTTTGCCCATCAGGCATTTCAAATACAACAAAGAGAAAAATCAGTATTATGTCTTAACCTGAACTTTGTCTTTGTCTATACATGGATGACTGATACTGTTTTCCCTGTAGTTGCTTTGATTCCTTTCCTTTCCTCTCCCCTTTAAATATGATTTAATTAACAAACCATGTCTGTTATACTGCTTCAGTAGTTCTCTGTCCACTTCTCTCTCCACCCTGACAGTTCTTTTTGTTAGACCATTCTTCTCTCTTACCTGGAACTCTGTGTAATTCTTCAACTAGTCTCTCTGCCTCTAGTCTTTTATAATGGTAATAAGGTTATAAAGTACTTATAAATATACTTTACCAAAAATGTATAAGACCTTACTGGAGAAAATTATAAAGTTGTATAGAAAGTAGTAAGTGGAGAAGGATATCCTGTTGATGAATGAAAAGACTTAGTATAATAAAAGGTCACTTTTCCCAAAATCAATAAATAAATTCAGTGCATATTCATTCAAAATCCCATATAATTCCTTTATAGAATGTGACAAGCAGTTTCTAAAGTTCAAGGCAGTTTTGAAGTGAACAAGGAGGGGAGAATTGCCATATATGATATCTGGTCTTAAATTAAATTAAAACAATTAAGTACTGAAAAAGCAAACCCATACATATAGTTGGTTCTTGAATAATGCAGGGATCAGAGACACTGACTCCTTGCATGGTCAAAAATCCACATACAACTTTTGACTCCCTTAAAACTTTGCTAATAGCCTACTATTAACCAGAAGCTTTATTATTAACACACGTAATCAATTAACACACATTTTTGTATGTTACATGTATTATAAACTGTATTCTTACAATAAAGTAAGCTAGAGAAAAGAAAATATTAAGAAAATCATAAGGAAGGAAAAGAAAATATTAAGAAAATCATAAGGAATCATAAGGAAAATCATAAGGAACACTTCTATAATACTGTACTGCATTGATTTAAAAAACCTGTGTATAAGTGTCCATGTTCACAGGTCAACTGTATATGGGAACGTGATATAAGTTATACATGGATTAAATACCTAAATATGAAAATAAAACTCTTATAAAGGAATATAAAAAATATTTTAGGACTGTGGAATATAAAAGAACTTCTGAGGTCACTATAAACTTATGCATTTATTTAATATGTAAGATACTATAGAATGAAAAAACCATACATATTGTTAATAAATATTTATTAAAAGTATAAACATGAACAAGAAGGAAATAACACTGCAAGTTAATGGCTTCCCTCAGAAAGAAAGAAATAGAATAAGCAAAGAATTTCTTTCATTTAACAAAAAAATAATAAAGTCTTTAGTAAAATGTTAACAATTGCATTGGTTGAAGATTACATACATGCATGTTATCTATACTATTTTCTGTACTTTTTGTATCTTTGAAATATTCTTTATTACACTGGAGGGGGGAAACATTATAATCAAAAGCAGTAACAGAGACCAAGATCTGGAAATTAGAACAAGCACAGTCAACAAAAGTCAGAAATATATATAAATTATAGATAGCTTGTCAAAGAAATTTAAAAAATGGAACTATTTTCTTCTTCAACAGAATTGATCCCAATAATACCTCTAAATTATGCCAATATAAAGTTAAATATGTAGAGTATACTAAGGAGAGTAGGAAACTATTAAGATATTTTTTAAAGGTTTAGTGAGAAAATCGATTTGTGTAGAATCTTTATTCCTTGGTAATATAAATAAAGTCAGTTCTTTTCTGATTTTTACTTTAGATAAACAGGCATTAAAAATTTGTTTCTGATCTTACATTACTTAATTGCATATTATTCTTAAACCAGATTTCCTGCAAATTCTCCGCTTAAAAGTCTTCCACGAAAGCATCCAGAATTGAGAAAAAACAGCATAGAAAACTTTTCCAAGGATAAAGATAGCATTTTTAAATTACGAAATTTATCTCGTAGAACGCCTAAAAAACTTGGATTACATTTCTCTCAGGTAAAACATCCCTTTTGCTAATTATTAGTTTAAATATAACTACCATGTACTTAATTATAAAATCATTAAAAGTATATATAAATCTTTAATATTTGAAGCCAATACTGAAGTCTCTTAATCTACATTGAATTCCAAAAACGTGTGTAGATTGTTTTACAGTAGAACAATAGAACACATAGGAACAATAATAAATATGGTAGTGAGACATACTTGAAACACTATTTGTATAATTTAAGTCTGTTTTGTTTTAAATTGATTTGAGGGTGGTAGGAGTACCTACAAAACTAAAAAGTTCTATTACCATATGTTAACATTATTTCTTTAGGTGATACCTTATAGCTTCATTGTGGACTGTTTACCAATAATATATTAGGAATTGTGTCACTTCAATATTTCCTTAATTGAGCATAACATTAAACCAAAGTAATTTTTTTCCAGGAAAATGTAGAGGAAATGAACCATGAAATAATCAATGGAGATCAAGAAAACTCAGTTTATAATAGAGAAATAAGCCAGAAAGATGTTGAAGAAGTTTGGAGACATATTACTCTGATCTAGTAAGCTAAAACTAAGCTCTAACCAAGTTCTAGAGGTGTTTAGAATGTTAATTTGACATTTTTATCAAGATACACAAATGCAAAAAAGCTTAGAATTTAACCTATATGTGTTTCTTAATAAATGATCTTGCTATAGTTCTAGTATAGTAGAAATAAAATGTTTTCAGCATGATTTGTTTTTTCTTTGAATCAAAGTTATACATACAGTTTGGAGTCCTATATTGGA
This sequence comes from Lutra lutra, assembly GCF_902655055.1. Lineage (NCBI taxonomy): Eukaryota > Metazoa > Chordata > Mammalia > Carnivora > Mustelidae > Lutra > Lutra lutra. Next base: position 140,824,004 of record NC_062281.1, read on the forward strand.
ATCCTTTCAAGGTTACTAAGATAAATACATTTGAAAGTGGATACTAAATATAAACCTTGTAAGTTTGGTTTAAGAAAAGAAATACTCTGACTACTTTGTTTGCCATTTAATACTCTTTCATATTTATATCCTATTCCATTTATTTTATGGAGAAAAAGAAGTTTGTCTTCTTTCTTCTGTTCAGCCTACAAACTATTTTAGGTGTGCCATCCCTAGAAGAACTCATAAATCCAAAGCAAGTAGTTCCTCAATACGTAATGTACAACATGACCAATACAAGTAAACATGGAATAGTTATACTACAAGACAAATCAGGTTGGTATCAATAAAAGAAGTTAGAATCTTGTTAGCATAGGTTGCAGCTATCGTGGAGGTGCATTGAGACTAAAAATATAGAAAGTAGAATACTTTGAGAGAGCATCAAGGGGAGATTATTGTTTTATCATAGGTGCTTTAGTAGTCATTTTAAGTGACTATTATTCATACTATTATTTTAGCCCCTAAGTGGTACTTATGCATGTTTTTTTTAAGTGGTAGGGCTAGACATCTGAAAGGTATGCAAATATAATAAAATTATTGATTAACTACATTTTAGCAAGGGCCTACAATGTATCAGGCATTATACTAAAGATTTAGTGATGAACAAAAGAGAAATGGTCCATGACTTCCTGGAGCTTATATAAGTAGTTACATATAAATTTACACAGGTCGAGATAGATATGCAAAACTGAGGTAACACACAATAAAATAAGCCCAAACTCTCAAAGCTGATATTTTAAAGATTACTAGCTTTGTATTATATATATAGATATAATATGTTGATTTTAGATCTAAGATGGAAAAATTAGGAATATAATTCAAGCCAGATGCATTACAAAACTTAACACTTCAAGAAATGTATCAATAAATCTCAAAGTGTTGACTCCTGTTTTATAATCAACTGCTGCCTGCAGTGTTAAGTGGCACATGCATTGCTTGAGTTTCTTTCCGTCCTGGCAAGAACTTTAAGGTTTAAATTGTAGGAACAAAAAGCAAAAACTTAAGAGTCATGTTGCTTATCCATATGGCTTTGGTCTAGTCCCATCTTTCATCACCTAAAATCACATACTTAACAGTATTTTATCTTATTCAGACTTTATGTTCTTTAGAACCATAAACTTTTCAAGTCAAGTGTATGTATGGTTTTTGTGTTGGCGTCAAAAACTACAAGATGTTATGCAGCATATTTCAGTTAGTGACAAATGAAAGATTTTAAGTAAGCCTCACTGTGAAAGCACCCTAATATTCAAATATAGCTCATTTCAATTGTAGATCTCATTCAAGGCAGTAATATTCAAATAGTATAGCTATAATTAGAATGAAAATGAAGATAAAGAAAACATGGTAGCAGTGGACAAGGATGAACATTTTTTTATTTATGAATCCCCACCAAAATAATGTATCCTCAATTTTGGGATAACATTGTTTTATGTATCATGGAAAGCATCAAACTCAAGATCTCTGTAAGTTTTAAATTTGTATTTAAAATATTATTTTGGTTTTATGTCTTGTTAAACATATAATTTTTAATCTTGGTAATATAGATGTATGTACATACATGCATATATGTGTGTGGGTATAATTATATGTATATAGTAAGTTTAAAGTATTAATATACTATCATAAAAATTGTGTGATTTACTAAATAGTGTAAATATATTTTTGTATAGATGACCTTCCTCATTGGGTCTTATCTGCCATGAAGTGCCTAGCAAACTGTAAGTTAACCATGCAAAATATGTATGTATATATGTGTTTTATATTTGTAGTATTTAATAAGAACTAAAGAGATTTTTTAAATAATTCATAGAGGTCCTGACAAATTTAGAGTATGCCAATTTCTCTTGATGCTTAAATGACAATCTAGTAGAAATTATTACATATCCTTGCATGTGGAATAGAGTCCTTAACTTTTTCTATGAAGATGGTGGTTTTATAATTCAATCTTCTCATATATGGCTCAGTTTTCATAAATCATAAAATCATAGGTTAGTGGGTCTTACAGAATTTTTAGGTATAACATACGTCAGTTGTCTTAGTGAGGCCTCTAGAATCATATACAACCTGTAAGTAATATAGCTCTTAGAAGCAGGAAAGGTTCAATCAGAAATAGTCTCATAAAATCTATTTTAGTCCCCTTGCCATGAGTACAAGGCTTCAACACTGGGGTGCTTCATGACATGCTTATCATCAGATATATACATATTATATATATAATATATCCATCAGATATATTAATGGGACTTTTATATTTATGGGAAAAAATGATCTGTCACTAATCAGCAAACCACTTTTTTTAGCATGTTGTTTTTTTCCATAATGATCAGTGATAACTGATTTTTATAATTTGAGACCCTATTTCGAGTAGAAGACCCTAATTGCTTTAAAAATCAGTTTTAAAATATGCAGAAATATGTGCTTCTAAATCATCAAATTAAGTTAAATTATATTTTGATAGTTTTTTTACAAAAGGATTTTTCTCATTCTTATGAAATGAGTATATTATTAATAAAGTTCAAGATAGGTATATATTCCCTTGTTGTCCACTGGGTGTCAATATGACAAAATAACAGAATAAATAGCAATAAAGTAAATAATGTAAGTGATAGAAATATTTTCTTTATCAAATTGAAATAAAGATCTTAATGATAAGTTGATTTTTGAGTTTCTCTTTCTACCTTCCCCCATCTAACTGCCCTTCTGCCTCAGACCTTGGCTCATGGTTAGCAACCCAGATACTTACACTTTCAGGATTTCTCTGATATCTCATGTTGAGGGATTTTTTTTTTCTTCTCTTTCTTACCAGTCTATGTTATACGTAAATGGTACCAAAGATATAATTTACTAGATTCCAAATTAATAATATATCTAGCCAGAGGTAGTATTTAGACTTGTAGTCATTATTTAATCCCTATAGTAATCCTATGACATACAAGAATCAGTGATTAACATACTATCCCATTTTTTTTCCAGAAGAGAAAATAAGGCTTTTGAAAGTCTACTGATTAAATATAAAGAGCTATGCATGCAAACCAGGATCCACGAACTATAAATTCTGTATTTTAATTCTAGTAAAAGTATTTTGTCTTAGAAAATGTAATGATTATCAAAATTTATATTTTACATATTGAGACTATTTCTTATCCTCCTTAAGGAGATGTTTATTTTGCTCTATGTAAATCCATATTAGCCTTTCAGCTATTAAATATGTGTGATTTTTTTCTTTAATCCTTTTTCAGTGCATGTGCTCACATTTGTATGACAATACAAAAGTTTGGAGACAGAAGTAAGAGAGATTATTTGGGTTTGGGAAGAAAAAGATTATAAGTTGAAAGAACAGCATAGGTGGCTCAGTCAGTTAAGCATCTACCTTCTGCCCTGGGCTCAGGTCATAATCCCAGATCGAGCCCCACATTGAGCTCCCTGCTCCTCAGGGAGCCTGCTTCTCCCTCTGCCTGCCACTCCCCCTGCTTGTGCTATCTGTCAAATAATAAAATCTTAAAAAAAAAAAAAAAAAAAAGAATAGATAGAAGAGTGACTCTCAAACCTGATTGCGTATTATAGTAACTAGTGAAACTAGCCAAAGATTCTGATTTGGTTGATTCATTAGGTAGTTTCATTCAGTTCATTCAGCATACCTCAGAAGATTCTTAGAGTGAAGATTCCCAGATCAGCATTTGGAAACTACTAAATTAGCCAGAAGCAAACATTTCTAAGTCAGTAATTCTTAGCTTTGCCTCCATAAATTCTGGTCTGTACAGAGGAACTTATATTTTTAATAGGCATATTGGATGATTCTGATTATATAATCATAGAGCATACTTTAGTTGTTAGACCTCAAGGTTCCAGGTCTAGCTCTCACTTATACTGCTCTAAGTTCTAATTCTAGCTTTGCCACCAATGGCGCTTTCATTTTAGGCAAATTACTCCGAGCTTCACTTTTTTCATCTGTAACATGAGATCAGATTTTATTTCTGAGTAAAATACTAACGAACAGGAACGATTCTTTTAAGAACGTTAAGCTAATGAAATGGCAATGTAAAGACATTATTTAAATTCATTAAGGGCGTACATTGTGTTAGGCAAAATTTATTCATGAAAATGTAAATTTACAAAAGAGAATTTAGAAGGATTATTTGCATTACTTAAATACTCTTTGTTTTATAAAATGAATTGTAATAAAATCTCATTAAATAACCTTAATATTTTAAAATATATATATATATATATTTTTTTTTTTTTTTCTTCTGCTCCCCTCTCTGTTTCCTCTTCTTCTGGAATCCCAATTATTCTAATGTTGTTTCGTCTTATGGTGTCACTTATCTCTCGAATTCTCCCCTCGTGGTCCAGTAGCTGTTGGTCCCTCTTTTGCTCAGCTTCTTTATTCTCTGTCATTTGGTCTTCTATATCGCTAATTCTTTCTTCTGCCTCATTTATCCTAGCAGTGAGAGCCTCCATTTTTGATTGCACCTCATTAATAGCTTTTTTGATTTCAACTTGGTTAGATTTTAGTTCTTTTATTTCTCCAGAAAGGGCTTTTATATCTCCCGAGAGGGTTGCTTTAATATCTTCCATGCCTTTTTCAAGCCCGGCTAGAACCTTGAGAATCGTCATTCTGAACTCTATATCTGACATATTACCAATGTCTGTATTGATTAGGTCCCTAGCCTTTGGTACTGCCTCTTGTTCTTTTTTTTGTTGTGAATTTTTCCGCCTTGTCATTTTGTCCAGATAAGAGTTTATGAAGGAGCAAGTAAAATACTAAAAGGGTGGCAGCAACCCCAGGAAAATATGCTTGCAGAAAGTGGTTGATTTTCTGTTTCTGGAATTGCTGTTCTTCTTCTCTTCAATCTCCCGTTGGATTTGTAGGTGTTTGCAATCTTTAGATAAGCTATTTAGCTGATCTCCCGCTACCCGAAGTAGTCTCAGCCTGCTACTTCTCCGCCATCTTGACTCCTCCCCTTAAAATATATTTTGGGACACCTGGGTAGCTCAGTGGGTTAAGCCTCTGCCTTCAGCTCAGGTCATGGTCTCAGGGTCCTGGGATCAAGCCCCACATCAGGCTTTCTGCTCAGTGGGAAGCCTGCTTCTCCTCTCCCTCTGCCAGCCTCTCTGCCTACTTGTCATATCTCTCTCTCTGTCAAATAATAAATAAAATCTTTAAAAATAAAATATATTTCAAATTTTGCCCTCTAGGCAATTTTCAATTATATAAATATTAAAACAAAATGCTAGTAGTTGCTTATAGTGATTTCTAATGAAAACAATAAGAATGAGATGTGCACAACTCTTCAGACTTTTGAATTGTGACAGAAGTTGTTAAACTTAGCTCCTTCATGAAATACAGGTTTTATACGTTTTTAAAAATTTAAAATTCTTATTTGAAATAAAATAAATTTTGCCAATTTTTTTTTGCCTCCTGTGTCTTAGGGCCAAGAAGTAATGATATGAATAATCCAACTTATGTTGGATTTGAACGAGATGTATTCAGAACAATAGCAGATTATTTTCTAGAGCTCCCTGAACCTCTGATTACGTTTGAATATTATGAATTATTTGTAAGCATTTTGGGTATGTATGGATTTTTACTTATTATTTAAATTTATTAACATTTTCAAGTCTTCCATAATTTAAAAGATCAAAAAGTGTAGGTAAATATAAAGGTGGCAAGCTATGAATTATTTTAAAATTTGGGAATACTCTGGTTCCTGTTATGTTGTTTTCCAATAATTTAAATATGTCATTCCAACACCAGTTCTCCACATCAGTTTGGTGCCCTACAATTCAATTCATTTCTGACACTGACTACCCAAAATTAGACTAGACCCCACAAGTTAGGCACAAAATCCTTCAATCCTGATACTAACCATAGAGTTAATGTAAACACCAATTAAGTGCTCACCTCCACAAGACTGCCCTCCATTCAGGTGTCTATAAATGAGGTCCTCAGGCTTACTTACACTTTTGCCCAACTATCAGTTTGGGGGTTCCCACAACCTTTCTTGGATTAAATGATTGATTTTAACTCACAGAACTCTGGAAACTGCTTTATTTAATCAGTACCAGTTTTTTAAAGGATACAAGTCAAGAACAGCCATATGAAAGTGTAAGTACATAGGGCAAGATATGGAAGTAAGGGCTGTGCAGATCTTTCATGCCCTCTCCAGGAATGCCATCCTCCCAACCATGTCCATATGCTCACCAACCCATAAACTCCCTTAGTCTTGTTACCTCAGAGTTTTAATTGAGGTTTAATTACATAGGCATGATTGATTAAATCATTGGTCATTGGTGATTGTACTCAGTCTTCAACCCACATCGCCCTCTCCTCCAAGGAGGTCTGAGGTAGGCTGAAAATTCCAGCCTTCTCTAGTCCAGTCCTAAATTACCTCATTAGCATAAACTCAGATGTACTCAAACAGGTGCATTATGAATAACAAAGACTCCTGTCCCTCTGAAAATTCCAAGCCTCTTAGAAGCACTACACCAGGTAGTAGAGACAAAGACCAAATATATAAGTTTTATTATACTATAGTTGTCTTATAATTAAGAGCTTTCTAATACTCATAGACTGAAACCAGTTTTTTTGATGTATTTGACTCAATTATAATTTAGACTATAGAAATAAACTTTAAAGTTATTTATGTCACAAGTTGGAAAACCTCTGGTCTTGCACTTTGTAACTGAATGTTGCATGTGTCCTATTTAAGTGGCTTCTGAATTAAGCAACTGCTATTTGTACTATACTAACAATATATACTATAGTGATTTTTTATTTTTTTAACTTTACTATTGTTTTTGTTTTATTTTTGCCCACTGTCACACAGTTGCATTTTAATTTTTGTTTCATTTCCTGGTAGTTGTTTGTGGCTACGTCACAGTTTCAGATAGACCCAGTGGGATACATAAAATCCAAGATGATCCACAGTCTTCAAAAATCCTTCGCTTAAACAATTTGAATTCCTTCAAATCAACTGAGTGTCTTCTTCTCAGTCTGCTTCATAAAGACAAAAACAAAGAAGAATCAGATACTACTAAGAGACTGCAGATAAGTGATCAAGGATTTCAAGAAAAATGTTCTAAGAAAATGCAGCTAGTTAATTTTAAAAATAGAAGAGCCAGTGCTAATGACATAATGGGAGGAAGCTGTCATAATTTAATAGGCTTAAGTAATATGCATGTTCTATCCTCTAACATCAAACCAAGGTGCTATTCTTTAGAAGGAATTATAGACTTACCAGGGAGTGCAAGTAAAGAGGTCTTCAATGCCTTCCATCAATCTGTTCTGAATATAGAAGGAAAAAATAATAAGCAGTTTTTAGAGTCTAAGAGCAAACAGGAATCCCTAATGAATCTTCATTCAGAGGAGAGTAATCAAAAGCCACTCTGTGTTGGTTTTAAGAGAACCTCTACTTTGACTGTTCAAGACCAAGAGGAGTTATGTAATGGGAAATGCAAGTCAAAACAGCTTTGTAGATCTCAGAGTTTACTTTTAAGAACTAGTAGAAGAAGGAATAGTTATATCAATATGCCAGTGGCTGAAATTATCATGAAACCAAATCTCGGACAAGGCAGCACAAGTGTACAAACAGCTATGGAAAGTGAACTCGGAGAGTCTAGTACAACAATCAATAAAAGACTCTGCAAAAGTACGATAGAACTTTCAGGAAATTCTTTACCTCCAGCTTCTTCTGTGTTGACTGGCACACAAAGTAAGGTTGATGCTTTCAATGCATGTAATATTAACTTTTAGTGTTTACTAACTGTGTTTTGTTTACCTGTCTTTTCTTCTCTGAAACTGCTTTATATTTTTCCTCCAAAAGGAAATGTTTTTATTGCAAAAGACTTGGTCATGGCATAACCAAGATTTATTCTACTTACCTAAAGCACTTATTTTCTTTTACCTCATTTTAACTTATTCTGAGTCACTTTATTTGTAGTAGGTAAAGGATGTTAATACTCAAATAGGTTATGAAGAAAGTAATGAGAATCTACCAGCTTTTGAGCAATGTGGAAATTTCTAGGGATAGTTAAATTATTACTAAAGTATTATTTTAGTATTTATGTAACTGTATTTTTCATGTAATTGTGTATGCTCATAGTGTGAAAGCAATTTAGTGTCATTCATGATTTTTTGGGGGGTGGGTTGTAATTTTGCCTTTTAGGTTTCCTGCAACCTCATTTAGAGAGGGTTGCCATCGATGCACTACAGTTATGTTGTTTGTTACTTCCCCCACCAAATCGTAGAAAGCTTCAACTTTTAATGCGCATGATTTCCCGAATGAGTCAAAATGTTGATATGCCCCAACTTCATGATGCAATGGGTACAAGATCACTGGTAAGTTGATTTCTTAAGGAAAGAATAAGCCATGGTTCATAAACTAAAAAAAGAAAAGCAAATCACCCAAAAGCACTACTTGAGTGATATTGTGGTCTCAAAATCCTAGATGCTTAGGATAGAAAGGCTCTTAAAAGTATCTATCTTAGTAGCAGAATGTTGTTGCATTAATCTTTTGTGCCCAGTATGCTAAACTTTCATATCCTGATCTTTATCTTGTCTGAGCACTTTGCCTCTTCACTCCTAACACACCATATTGATAGACCTGGATTATCAGACCATATTCCATTGCCTTGTACAAATTCTGTTTGGTGAGGAAGAAAGAGAAGATATAAGCACGGTTAAAAGCATAAGGGCACTATAACTTTGTAAATGAGAGAATTAATAGAAATCTTGTGGTAGTGGGAAAGTTGTATTTGATGAAATATGTGACTTAGGATAGCATTTCACTATGGGCAAGAAATTGGGACAAACTACTATGAAGCAGTCTCAGACTCCATAAGAGGATGAGGGTGGAAGCATTTTATCCAAATATTGATTGAAAATGAACTCTTAAAATAGTATCTAATCTCTCTCTCACTCACTCTCTCTTTTCAAGAGTTGCCACTTCCTCAGTGCAGCTTCAAATGATTTTCTTATAGCAAGGAATCTGGAGCTGAGCTCTATTCTTCCACTCAGTAAGGACAGTTCTTTAGCAATGACAGACCCAATCTAAAAAGGAAGAATTATTCTTGAGTAATTGTGACACCATTAAAAGGCATGGGGAAGTTTATAGAGGAATATATTTTGAGAGACATGAGTAGAAAGAAAATGATTTCAGTTTTATATTTTTTGAGTTTGAGTTTATAGGACATCCAAGTGAAATTTATCCAACAGACTATTAGAAATGTGAGCTTGGTGAAGAAAGATTAGGTCAGAAGGCAGATTATTTGGAGAGAAGTAGTAGTTGGAGCTTTGAGAATAAATGATCTCTACAAAGCTAGGAAGGATGAATAAAAAGCTGAGGACTCAGTCGTGGAAGGAGAGGAAAACATGTCTGACATGTAGGAATAAAACCAAAAGTATTTCAATTCATTAAACATGTTCCTCACCTATTATATGCTAAATACTTAGAATTCTGATAACTATTTTAGAATGAGGTATATGTTTGAGTGTCTTATACTTAGTGGATAATAAGGATATGAATGAGAGTAAGTGACTTTTGAAACACAAAATTTATCCCAGGATTTGAAGACTCCTTATGATGGAATTGAAAAATGTATGTATTGTCTTTAAAAACTGACAGAATAAAGATTAAAAGCTATTTTCCAGAATTTCAAAAGCTAAATGGTACCAACCTCATTATCACTAATGTTTACATGGTATGTATTCTTCTAGTTTGTGTTTTATGGGGTTAACTTAATGTAATAAGTCATTGTTCTTAGACATTCTTTAAGTGACATATCTATATGTTACCAAGGGAACCAATGGTATTTACCAATAAAATTGTGACAAAATTAAAGAAAAAGCTAAGCCCTTTATATTCCTTTGGTATTATATTAAAGAAATACTTAAAAAGTACTTTAAAAAGAATAATATATTCTTACCTTTCTAATGTAATTAATTGTCCTCATTTTTAAGCTGAAGTCTGCTTATCACTTTATCTCAGTACTTTAGCATGATACCAGAAATTCCTGATACTCTTATTTATATAAAAGCTTAGGTTTTTACATTCACATCTTTTAATGTGTTTCTAGATGATACACACTTTTTCTCGGTGTGTGTTATGCTGTGCTGAAGAAGTGGATCTTGATGAGCTTCTTGCTGCAAGATTAGTTTCTTTCTTAATGGATCATCACCAGGAAATTCTTCAAGTACCCTCTTACTTACAGACTGCAGTGGATAAACATCTTGACTACTTAAAAAAGGGCTATGTATGTATTGTAAATCTTAAAATCCTCTGCATTAGTCAGTTCCAAATGGCAAACTCATCTCAAACTAGCCTAATTAAAAAGGAAGTCTTTATTAGCTCACATAAATAACCTCTAAAAATCAGGAATATAGACAGAATCTGGGGACTCAAATAGCAATAAAACTGTTTCCATCTCTTCATCTCTTATTTCCATTTTGGTCCTATATTTAACAAATGGCTCCTTCACATGATAGGGGGCATATGGCTGATTAAAGCTCTTAAGTCACAGACTTGCATTTTTAACCCAAAAGGAAAAAGACCTACCGCTTTACCTACCAATTTGAAAAGTTCTTCACAAGGCAACTACTACATGCCTCTGGACAGTCTAGGCTAAAACACAACCTTTAGGTGGTTCAGGGTAAGTGCATTGGAGACAGGGCCATACTCTGGCTCTACATAGATTAGAGGAGAATCTGCTCTTCAAAAAGTGAGGGCAGGGACACCTGGGTGGCTCAGTTAAGCATCTGCCTCTTAATTTTGACTCAAGTCATGATCTAGGGTCATGAGATCAAGCCCCCACATCAGGCTCCACAGTCAGTGCAAAGTCTGCTAGTGCCATTCCTTCTGCTTCTCGCACTCTCTCTCTTTCTCAAATAAATAAATAAATGTTTAAAAAATTGGGTGGGGTGGGGAGATGAAGATACTGGAGCTGGAATGGGAAACAACTATTAAAAGAAGGAGAGAAGGAATGCTGAATAACCAAAAAAAAAGATGTCTGTTACATTCAATTTTTGGCTGCTGAGCACCTATATTTCATACTATGTTTCTTCCCATATATACCATTCTAATACTGCCCTGGCTTATTATAATTATCCTTAACAATTTCCTTCTGTTATCAGCAGATGATCCATTATCTGCTCATGTTCCTGCACCTCAAAAACAGTAGATGAATATTATTACTATGTCAGAACAGTAATGTTTTAAAATGAATTAAAGCATTTTTTTTGTTTTGTAGTTAAAAGAATAAAATTCATGGTTAATGGCAATAATGATAATGGATGACTTTAATACTTATTCTGTACTGAGCACTCTATATACATTAACTTTTGTAATTCCCATTTTATAGATGAGGAAACAGACCAAGAGAAGTAGAATAACTTGCTCAGGGCTACAAAGCTAGTAGATTGTGGGTCTGGGATTTATATTCTGGGATTTATCACTACTGCATAATACAGTTTTCTTAAAGTATTAAATGTTTGATAGCAAATTAATAGATACTAAGTCTCATCGGAAGAACCCTTAGCAAATAGGAACATGAACAGAATAGACTTGACTATACCATTTTGTTCACAACAGATTAAAAATCCTGGAGATGGACTGATTGTTCCTTTGCCAACGTACTCATATTGTAAGCAGATTAGTGCTCAGGAGTTTGATGAACAAAAAGTGTCTACCTCACAAGCTGCAATTACAGAACTTTTAGAGAATATTATTAAAAACAAAAGTTTGCCTCTAAAGGAGAAAAGGAAAAAACTAAAACAGGTAAGAGAATGAACAAGTTCTCAATCATAATATTTTTCATTATGCTGTTGCTGATTGTTATTTAATAAAATTAAGAATCTAATTTCTCATTCTAATATTTTAGATTTTAGATACTATATATATAGGCTATGTATATACCCTATTTGCCTGGCTTTACTCTTTATCCTGAAATTTAAATAATAAAAATAATAAGAATAAGAATAAGAATAAGAATAACAGATACTCTTCCTTCTTATAGCTTAGATTAGCCTGGGAAAACAATTAAAATATTTTTATTATATAACTTTTACTGACTCATTATTACCATTTAGAATTTTAAATCTCCATCAAAATCCAGTAACAACATGATTCTGACAAGTTTAATTCCAGGTCTGAGATACTCAAATATGAAATATACTAAATCACTATGACCTTCATAGGTTTTACAAATGGAAAGAAAGAAGATCTGGAATTTAGGAGGAGAATACATTAGAAGAGAATCCTAGAATATTAATGCTAACTTGGATCTAAGAAATCTTATACCTTTCATATATGAGAAAGCAAAGGGAACGGCAAGGATAAATTAAAAGGATACTCACTTCTGAAATACATGTTTGAGAAAGGCACTGAATTCTTATGTTGAACATTGGCTTCAGCTAGGATAATAAATGTAAAATACCCTCTAATTTCTCACCTCGTTTTTAAGTTTCAGAAGGAATATCCCTTGATATATCAGAAAAGATTTCCAACCACGGAGAGTGAAGCAGTCCTTTTTGGTGACAAACCTACAATCAAACAACCAATGCTAATTTTAAAAAAAACAAAGTTTCGTAGTCTAAGATACTAACTGAATTAAAAATTACAATGTAATACCTGTGGAACTTTGGTAAACGAAGCCATATCTAAGTATCTAGCTTCTAAAATAGAAGTCTATTTATTAATAAGATTTTTCTAAGAAAAATATGTAAAGAGGTACCAAAGTAATATCAGTGTAAGACTGCTAAGAAGCTAATAGGTATCAACTGAGAACAAATAACAAAAGTGGTACCAGATACTTTAACAAGAAATCTTTTTTTTAAATACAGCACCTGTAAAAGCTATTATGGTGTTTGCTAAAATTTTACTTACTTGAATTTTGAAAACTGACATGTCAAGATTAAGCTATAATTCTGTTTTTTAAAAAAAAAATTAACTTTATCTGTACATGTACTTATGAATATTAGCTAAAGTACTAGTTATTTGGGGGTATTCTTGTTTCTAAGTAAAAGAATGTGAAGAATATTGGAAAACTCAGTGAATTCTCTATGCTAAATGTTGCACTCCTTTGTATGTTCTTTTTCTACTTTTGATCTATTTATATATATATGTGTGTTTTTAAAATATGTACATGTAAGTCTTCACTTTGCTTTAAAAGCTTATCAAAACTATTTCAATCATTCAATTTTTCAATAAATATCTTTTGCATTCTTATGTTCATGTATCTACTAGAAGATAATGGTGTAAAAGAAGTATAAGGCAATCATGTATTCATTCAAAAAATTTATTTAGCAACTACTATGTGCCTTTTATTATTCCAAATAGGGAGAGAAAATGATGAATAAAATAGAAAATTTCTTCCTTTATGTATTTTCTAACCAAGGGAGATATACCTTCCAGATACTTAAATAACAGTATATCCCCTGAAATCAAGTCATGGAATGTCCTTCAGCTTAAGACTGACCTCTTTAGTTATGTAACAGTTCCTAAGCTAGTGTTTTCAAACTGTTGCATGTTAGAATCACCTAGAAAGTTTTAAAACAATAATGCTCAGGCTCTACCTTTTATCAGTAGGCATCAGTATTTTTCAAACTCTCAAGGCGATTCCAGTATTCAGCCAACTTTAAGAATCAGTCCCTAAACACTTTTTATAAGCATTTAATCAAATGCCAAGCTTGGCTTTATTGTTTCATTGGATGAAAATGCAAATTATAAACACTTCTCATCTTAATACAAGGTTATTCATATTTCTGCTTTATTAAATACAAACTTGAAGCAGTTTTTCTTCCATATTTTACTCCAAGATTATTTAATATCCATTCTTTATGTGTAAAGATATATAATGTCTGAGACATAATAGACACTTACTATTCAATAACTTGATTTCTCAATGTAATGTGCTATAAAATGACAATGTTTCATTTGAAATTACTACTTTTTATTAAAAACCTGGCAGATGGGGTGCCTGGGTGGCTCAGTGGGTTAGAGCCTCTGCTTTCAGTTCAGGTCATGATCTCAGGGTCCTGAGATCGAGCCCCGCGTCGGGCTCTCTGCTCAGCAGGGAGCCTGCTTCCTCCTCTCTGTCTCTGCCTGCCTCTCTGCATACTTGTGATCTCTGTCTGTCAAATAAATAAATAAAATCTTTTTTTTTTTTAAAGATTTTATTTATTTATTTGAGAGAGAGACTGAGAGAGAGCATGAGCGAGGAGAAGGTCAGAGGGAGAAGCAGACTCCCCATGGAGCTGGGAGCCCGATGCGGGACTCGGTCCCGGGACTCCGGGATCATGACCTGAGCCGAAGGCAGTCGTCCAACCAACTGAGCCACCCAGGCATACTCTGGTTTCTCTTCAGATCGCATAAATAAATAAAATCTTAAAAAAAAAAAAAAAAACCTGGACAGAAAATGATAACTCCTGTCTTTTGCCCTTGGCTATAAAACTATAGGACCAAATTAGATCTTTTTCCAAGGTGTCTATATGCTAAAATTTTCCTCTTTAAAGATGTATAATGGAGCACCTGGATGTCTCAGTCAGTTAAGCATCCAACTCTTGATTTCTGCTCAGGTCGTGATCTCACAGCTGTGAGATCTAGCCTCACTTCAGGCTCTGCACTGGATGTGAGGGCTGCTTGAGATTCTCTCTTTTCCTCTCCCTCTGCCCCTCCCCTCACTTGCACTGTCCACCCCCCTCACATAAATAAGTTTTTTTAAAAAAAGATATGTAATGATGTGAATTCTTTCGCATATTGAGATAAAAATTATTGTGGATTTTCTAACAATTTTGTTTTTTTATCCGTTGATATTAAATTATAAATATTATAAAGTCAGTAACTTTTCGTCTGCAGTAGTGTACATGCAATTGAGATTACAAAATTGGTGTAACAATTTAATAACATGAATTGTGAAATCAGGTTTGAATTTTACTGTGTAACCTCAGACAAATTAACTGTTCTAAGTTCTACTTTCCTTATCTATACCATAAAGATTATAATAGTATCTCTCTTTTAGAATTGTTGTGAGAATTAAATAATATAATACATGCAAGTGTTTAGCAGTGTCTAGTCTAGAAATAGCACTCTATTAAATATTAACAATTATTATTAGAATTACCTCAAATTCTAGCACTAGAAGAGATCTTAGCAAAAACATAGTCTTGTGTCCTCTGAGTTTCTTTAGGCAGACATGAACCAAACAAAATTGTGAACAATTATTGAGTCTTATTAAACTGCTGTTTAGTTAGAAGATAAAAGTTCTGATTGTACACAACTGGCTGAAAAATTTTAACCTAGTATGAAGGGAAAATTTGATGAGGAAGGAAAGTATGAATATCTTCAGAAGCAATATTCTTAAGTATATGAAAACATGGGTTGCAGCACACAGTAAAGGGCTTAGCCTTCAGCTAGAGCATGGACAGATTCCATACTGTCAGAAAAAAGGCATAGTATTTAAGTTCAAATATAGATTGGCTGATTGGATGTTGATGGCTTACAGAAATTCTCTTCTAATTGCTTTTAGTTTCTTAGGAACTAAGAAAGTCAGCTGCTAAGAGTAAAGCAGGATGTGGAGGATGATATGCAGGTTATACCAAATCAAATGATGTCTGGTTGTTTTATAAACTGTAGTTCTTGGCCACCAACCATCCCCGAATGTTTCTGCTAATGGTTGTGTTATAATGATCCACTCTCCCCACACATTGTCCAGGACAGTTAGGTACCATTTAGAGGTGGAGAGTATGTGACATTTTCTACTGACTACATTCTGTCCTTGGGAAACTTAAACTCTTTAGTTTCTTCATCTATAAAATTTGAATAATAATGGGCACCTAACCAAGTTGTTTTGAAAATCAAAAGAGCCAATATATTTAAATCTTGAACTAAGCCAAGCCCATGTTTAACTTCCCAGTCCTTTCCTCTTTCCTTATATTGAGCTTCATAAGATCTCTACTAATTAAAACTCCTTTCCTACCAAATCTCTGCCTTCTCATTTCACAGTATGTTTCTACTCAGTGGTAGTCATTTTGACCTCATATTTAGTGGAATTAAAAATAGCTTGGAATTTTATATCCTAACAATCTGTGTACCTCTCCAATAGATATCCCACCCTTTGATTCTAAAGACAGAGTGAGAGAGTATGTGTGTGTATGTGGCATTGAAGTCTTTTAAGGGCAGAAAATTAAGGATTGCTAGTTTTAATATTAAATTCTAAATAAAAAGAAATAAAGTCAATTTCACTAGAATAAACTTAACAGTTCTGAATACAATCAAGTAGAGCAACTAAGAATCTTTTATTACTCAAAATTAGCTTTTTTATTAACTGAGAGTCTTATTTTCTAAGAACTAGGAGAGGAAAGGTACAGATTACCTGTTATCTCCTGAAAATTCCAGAATGTGCACTGAGGAAATGCAGAATTTATAAGACAAGTGAAAGCAGTGATATTTTTTTCCCATTATAAAAACAATTTAAAAAAATAGAAATTTCTATATCAAAGTGTAGATTCACATGTATTAGTTGATCTTTGAATTGTCCTTTCTTCCGTAAGCAACTAAAAAATCAAAGTATATGAAACAGCTGTTTTTAGACATCGGACTGTAAGTAATATGGGACTATGATGATTGAATGTGGCGAGCCTTATGATTGCCCCTAGATTATCACCTGGAGGCAGTTGCCAGGACGCAGTGAAGAAATGGAGAACCAAATGAAGCCCAGCATCTCACTACATTTAATAACTAGAGGAGAGTTCAGGATGACTGAGGAAGCTGCAAAACAACAAAAAGCCCAAGAGATCTGCAGAGTAATCTAAAGAATTTGTTGAGTAATAATTGGCATGGTCAAAGGTGAAGGAAGTCAGTTGAGTACTATTCAAAAAGGCCAACAAAAGAATAACTGGAGGGGCAGCTGGGTGGTGCAGTTAAGCTTCTTACTCCTGGTTTCATCTCAGTTCTTGATCTCTGTCTTGAGATTGGGCACTGGGTCAGACTCCGCAAGGAGTCTGCTTGATACTAAGCAAGGACTCTGCTTGATATTTTATGCTCTCTCTCTCTCTCACAGATAAGTAAGTAAATCTTTAAAAAAATAAAAAGAATAACTGGAAAGCAGTAAAACAATCCCTGGACCTCACTGAGCTGGAAATAGTTTATGTTACCATCAAAGAATAGAGCGTCTAATACATGGAGCATTGGGTAGCATCTTCAGAAGAGTTGTGCTTTACTAGTAGGGCCAAATTAGCCATAAATTAAAACTGCTATGGATTCACCTTAATGAATCTTAAAAATACCTCAAAATGTTCAAATTGATCAAGTAACTTCCTGCATGCCAGAACAAAGTTCCATACCTTTTTTCTCATATCCTTTAAAAATATTTTTATTAGTTTCAAAGGTAGAATTTAGTGATCCATCAATTGCATATAATATCCAGTACTCATTCCTTCAAGTGTCCTCCATAATGCCCATCACCCAATGATCCCTTCCCCCACCCACCACCCCTCCAGCAATCCTCAGTTTGTTTCCCAGAGTTCAGTATCTCTTATGGTTTGCCTCCTTCTTAATTTTCATCTTATTTTTAGTTCCCTTTCCCTATGTTCATCTGTTTTGTTTCCTAAATTACACATATGAATGAAATCACGGTATTTGTCTTTCTCTAGCTGACTTATTTTGCTTAGCATAGTATTCTCTGGTTCTATGTCCACATCACTGCAAATAGCAAGATTTCATTCTTTTTGATAGCTGAGTACTATTCCAGTGTGTTCATATACTACATCTTCTTTATCTATTCATCTGTTGATGGCCATCTGGGTTTCTTCCATAATTTGGCTATTACAGACATCGTTGCTTTAAACATTGGGGTGCAGGACCTCTGGGTGGCTCAGTTGGTTAACCATCTGCCTTTGGCTCAGGTCATGGTCCCAGGGTCCTGGAATCAAGTCCCACATCAGGCTCCTTCCTCAGTGGGGAGCCTGCTTCTCCCACTGCCTGCTGCTGCTCCTGCTTGTGTTTTCTCATTCCCTCCCTTTCTCTGACAAATAAATAAATAATAAACATCAAGGTGCATGTGCCCCTTTGAATCACTATGTTCATGTCCTTTAGATAAATACCTACGGGTACAATTGCTGGGTCATACTGTAGTTCTATTTTTAACTTTTTGAGGAACCTCCATAAGTGGCTGCACCAGGTTGCATTCCCACCAACAGTGTAAGAGGGCAAGATGACCCCAAATCTTCGCCAATATCTGCTCTTTCCAGAATTGTTCATTTGAGCCATTCTGACTGGTGTGAGGTGGTATCTCATTATGGTTTTGATTTGTATTTCCCTGATCCTGAGTGATGTTGAGCATTTCTTCATGTGTCTGTTAGCCATTTGGATGTCTTCTTTGGAGAATATCTCTTCATGTCTAGTCCCCATTTCTTGATTGGATTATTTTTTCTTTGGGTGTTGAGTTTGATAAGTTCTTTGTAGGTTTTTTATACTAGCCCTTTATCAGTTTAGTCATTTGCAAATATCTTCTCCCATTCCATAGGTTGCCTTTTAGTTTTGTTGACTGTTTCCTTTGCTGTCCAAAAGCTTTTCATTTTGAGGTCCCGATAGTTCATTTTTGTTTTTGTTTCTCTTGCTTTTGGAGACGTGTCTAGCAAGAAGTTGCTGTGGCCAAGGTCATAGAGGTTCCTGCCTGTATTCTCCTCTAGGATTTTGATGGATTCCTGTCTCAGATTTAGGTCTTTCATCCATTTGGAGTTGATTTTTGTGTATGGTGTAAGAAAATGGTCCAGTTTCATTCTTCTGCATGTGGCTGTCCAATTTTCCCAAGACCATTTGTTGAAGAGACTGTCTTTTTTCCATTGGATAGTCTTTCCTGCTTTGTCAAAGATCAGTTGACCATAGGGTTGAGGGTTCATTTCTGGGTTCTCTATTTTGTTCCATTGATCTATGTCTGTTTTTGTGCCAATACCTACTGTCTTGATTACAGCTTTATAATATAGCTTGAAGCCCAGAATTGTGACGCCTCTGGGTTTGGTTTTCTTTTTCAATATTCCTCTGGCTATTTGGGGTCTCTTCTAGTTCTGTACAAATTTTAAGACTGTTTGTTCCAGTTCTGTGAAAAATGCTGATGGTACTTTGATAGGGATTGCACTGAATGTGTAGATTGCTTTGGGTAGCATAAAATTTTAACAATATTTGTTCTTCTAATCCATGGGCATGGAATATTTTTCCATTTCTTTGTGTCTTCCTCAATTTCTTTCGTAAGTGTTCTTAGTTTTCTGAGTATAGATCCTTTCCCTCTTTGCTTTGGTTTATTCCTAGGTAACTTGTGGGTTTTGGTGCAATTGTAAATGGGATAGATTTCCTTGAATTTTCTTTCCTCTGCCTCATTGTTAGTGTATAGAAATGCAACTGTTTTCTGTGCATTAATTTTATACTCTGCCACTTTGCTGAATTCCTGTAACAATTCTAGCAATTTTTTGGTGGAGTCTTTTGGGTTTTCTACAGAGTATTATGTCATCTGTGAAGAGTGAGAATTGGACTTCTTTGCCAATTTGGATGCCTTTTATTACTTCTTGTTGTCTAATTGCTGAGGCTAGGACTTCCAGTACTATGCTGAACAACATTGGTGAAAGTTGTACATCACTGTCGTCTTCCTGATCTAAGGGGAAGACTCCGTTTTTCCTCAATGAGGATGATATTTGCTGTGGGTGTTATGTATATAGCTTTTATGATACTGAGGTATGTTCCCTTTATCCCTGCACAACACAGAGTTTTTATCAAGAAAGGATGCTGTATTTTGTCAAATGCTTTTTTTGCATCACCTGAGAGAATAATATGGTTCTTGTCCTTTCTTTTATTAATGTAGTGTATCACATCGATTGATTTGCAGATGTTGAACCACCCTTGCTGCCCATGAATAAATCCCATTTGGTGGTGATGAATAATCCTTTACTGTACTGTGGATCCTATTAGCTAGTATCTTGGTGAGAATATTTGCATCCATATTTCTCAGTAATATTGGTCTGTAATTCCGTGGGGTCTTTGGGCATCAAGATAATGCTGGCCTCATAGAATAACTTTGGAAGTTTTCCTTCCATTTCTTTTTTTTTTTTTTTTTTTTTGAAACAGTTTCAGAAGAGCTATTAATTTTTCTTTAAATGTTTGGTAGGATTCCTCTGGAAAGCCATCAGGTCCTGGACACTTGTTGGGAGATTTTTTATTACTGCTTCAATTTCTTTGCTGATTATGGGTCTGCTTGGATTTTCTATTTCTTCCTTTTTCAGTTTTGGTAGTTTATATGTTTGTAGGAATGCATCCATTTCTTCCCGATTGCCTAATTTGTTGGCATATAATTGCTCATAATATTCTCTTATAATTGTATTTCCTCAGTATTTGTGATCTCACCTCTTTCCTTCACAATTTTATTTATTCATATCCTTTCTCTGCTTTTGGACAGTCTGGCTACGGGTCTATCAATCTTATTAATTCTTTCAAAGAACCAACTCCTAGTTTCATTGATCCTGGGGGGAGGGGATTATTATTGTTTCTATATCATCAATTTCTGCTCTGATCTTTATTATTTCTCTTCTACTGCTGGATTTAGGGTTTATTTGCTTTCTTTTTCCAGCTCCTTTTGGTGTAAGATAGTTTGTGTATTAGAGACTCTCCTTGATTCTTGAGGAAGGCCTGTACTGGTATATAATTCCCTCTTAGGGCCGCCTTTGCTGCATCACAAAGTTTCTGAACTGTTGTGTTTTCATTTTCATTTGATTCCATATCTTTTTTTAAGTTCTTTAATTTCCTAGTTGACCTATTCATTCTTTTGCAGGATGCTCTTTAACCTCCATGTATTTGTGGTCCTTCCAAACTTGTTCTTGTGGTTGAGTTCAAATTTTAAAACATTGTTGTCTGAAAATATGCATGGTATAATCTCAGTCTTTTTGTACCAGTTGAGACTCGATTTGCAACCCAGTATATGATCTATTCTGGAGAATGTTAAATGTGCACTCAAGAAGAATGTGTATTTTGCTGCTTTATGATGAAATGTTATGAATATATTTGTGATGTCCATCTGGTCCAGTGTGTCATTCAGAACTGTTGTTTCCTTGCTGATCTTCTGCTTATATGATCTGTCTATTGCTGTGAGTGGGATGTTAAAGTCCCCTACTGTTATTGTAATATTATCAATTAGTTTCTTTAATTTTGTTATTAATTGCTTTATATATTTGGCTGCTCCCAAGTTAGGGGCATAGATATTTATAATTGTTAGATCTTCTTGTTGGATAGACCCTTTTATTCTGATATAGTGTCCTTCTTCATCTCTTATTAGTGTTTGGTTTAAAATCTAGTTTGTCTGATATAAGGATAGCTATCCCAGCTTTCTTTTGATAGTCCATTACCAGGATAAACAGTTCTCCATCCCTTCACTTTCAATCTGGAGGTGCGTTTCAGTCTGAAATGAGTCTCTTATAGACAACATATCAGTGGGTCTCATTTTTTATCCAATCTGATGCTCTATGTCTTTTGATTATAGCACTTAGCCCATTAACATTCAGAGTAATTATTGAAAGATATGAATTTCATGCCATTGTATTACCTGTGAAGTCACTGTTACTGTAGATTGTCTCTATTCCTTTCTGGTCTTTGTTACTTTTGGGTTCAGTCTCTGCTCAAAGGATCCCCTGTAATATTTCTTGCAGGGCTGGTTTAGTGACCACAGTCCTTTAGTTTTTGTTTGTCCTAGAAACTCTTTATCTCTCCTATTCTGAATGACAGCCTTGCTGATAAAGTATTCTTGGCTGCATATGTTTCCCATTTTTGCATGCTGAATATATCATGTCAGTCATTGCAGGCCTGCCAGGTCTCTGGACACGTCTGCTACCAGTCTTAAGTGTCTACCCTTGTAGGTTAAGGACCTCTTGTCCCAAGCTGCTTTCAGGATTTTCTGTGTATCTCTGAAATCTGTGAGCTTCACTATTATATGTCAAGGTGTTGACCTATTTTTATTGATTTTGAGGGGGATTCCCTGTGCCTCCTGGACTTGAATGCCTGTTTCCTTCCCCAGATTAAGGAAGTTCTCAGCCATAATTTGTTCAAATAAATCTTCTGCCCCCCACCTCTTCATTTTCTGGGACCTATATCCCAATACTGTATCACTTTATGGAATCACTGAGTTCTCAAAGTCACCCTTTGTGATCTACTAGTTGTCTTTCTTCTTCTCAGCTTCCTTATTTCCCATCATTTTGTCTTCTATATCATTGACTCTCTCTTCTGCCTCATTTATCTTAGCTGTTAGAGCCTCCATTTGTGACAGCATCTTAGTAATAGCACTGATGAAGGATAGTTAGAAGAAAAGCAGAGAGGAACAATGAGGTTCCACCCTAAAAGCAAACCACCCTGGAAGGAGCTCTCCACCCTTTCCCATGTGATAGATAGATGACAAAACCTGATTGGATGACAGGCTCATGGAGTTTAATCAGATTAAAACAGCCCACCAAAAAGCCCATGAATACCCCTAGACTTAGAAACTCCAGTGGCATCCTCTCGGGTCCCCTCCCTCTTTGGGAGCTGTGTACTCTATCATTCAATAAACTTTACTATCCCTCAATAAACTTTGCTTTGCTGCCCCCTACTCTGTCTGGTCTATCTCAAAGCAGGGTGACCAAGAACTGTGGACACCAATGAAAAAGGAAATCCTATAACAGCATTTATTTCAGCCTGATTAGATTTTAGTTATTCTATTTCTACAGTAAGGGATTCTCTAGTGTCTTCTATGCTTTTTTCAAGCCCAGCTAGCATCTTTATAATCATTTTAAATTCTATTTCAAACATCTTACTTATATCTGTATTCATTAACTCCCTGGCAGTAAGTACTGCCTCATGTTCTTTCTTTTGGGGTGAATTTCTTTGTCTCATCATTATGTCCAGAAAAGAGCATACGAAAGAGAGAGAAAAGACAACAATAATAACAGGAAAAAAAGCAAAGGAAACCAGAAGAAAACAAAACAAAATAAGAAAAAATCAAGCAGGAAACAAAATAGAACAAAATAATAAACTAGATGCTGGGTGTATCTTGGTCTGTTTGTTAAAGAAACTAAATCCCAAAATGGGAAAAAAAGGAAAAACATATATATACACAAAAATAAAATACAATGAAAGGAAACCAAAAGTAAATATATATATATATATTTTTCAATTCCTTTTTTATTCCATATATTTATTCCATATATATATGTGTATATACATATATATATGGAATAAATATATGGAATAAAAAAGGAATTGAAAAAATAAAAAACCCTGAAAGACTAAATTTAAAACAAACAAACAAAAAAAAAAACAAAAAAACACAAATGCTATATACTCTTTTCCCCAAGAGCTAAAGTTTTGCCGTTCTCTGTGATCAGTAAACTTGGTTCTATCCAGTTGTTCTTGCTGGTCTTCTAGGGGAGGGCCTGTTGCACTGATTCTCAGGTACCCTTGTAGTTGTGGAAATACACCATCCTTGCCTGGGGGCCAGGCTGTGTAAGCAGCTCTGGATTCTACTATGTGGTATTGTTTTGTTCCCTGAAGGCTTCAGCACTAATGGGGGGAGGATGAAAAAGACAACGCCCTGCTCTCTAGCTCTGGAGCTTAAAGTTTATGCCCCCCACTCTTTATTGAGCTGTCACAGAAAAGTAATCAATCACGTTTGTCTCCCTGGTTTCCATCTGAACTCTGTGTTCACCCAGCCTGTGACCAAGTGTTTTTATCTCAGGTATGCGACTGAATTTCAAATCTCCAAATTTTACAGATTTCTATGGCATGGACCTGCACTGTTCACAAAGTTCCATACTTTTAAAAATACAGCGAAACCCAGCATTCAACAATGTAAAAGCTACAATGTCCATCATCTAATCAAAAATTACTAGACATATTGTGTAATCATTTCATAATAAATACAATATTGAGTCATATTGTACACCTGAAACTGGTATGTCATTTGCCAATATATTTCAATAGAAAAGTAATAAGAAGAAAATAAAAATTACCAGATGTGCAAAGAAACAGAAAATACATTACCCATAATGAAAGCGGGGAAAAATCAGTCAACAGAAACATGTGGGAATGACAGAGATAATGGAATTAAACACTAACATAATCATTATAAGCATATTGTAGGATATGAAGGAATAGGGAATACAGTGATAGAATGGAAGTTATAAAAAACAGATCCAGGGGCGCCTGGGTGGCTCAGTGGGTTAAGCCGCTGCCTTCGGCTCAGGTCATGATCCCAGGTCCTGGGTTCAAGCCCCACATCGGGCTTTCTGCTCAGCAGGGAGCCTGCTTCCTCCTCTCTCTCTGCCTGCCTCTCTGCTTACTTGTGATTTCTCTCTGTCAAATAAATAAATAAAAATCTTTAAAAAAAAAAAAAAAGATCCAAAAAGAAGTTGTAAAGATTAAAAGTATAATACCCAAAATGAAAAATCTATGTAATGAAATTAAGAGCAAATTAGACATAGCAGAATGTCTGTAAACTTGAGAGAGCCATAGACACTACCCAAAATAAAGAGGAAATAAAACAAAAAATAATACAGAACCTCAGTGAGCTGTGTGAAATTATGAAATTGAGTAATGTATACAGTTGGAGGCTAGGGAGGCACCTGGGTAGCTCAGTCGTTTAAGTGTCCAGCTCTTGGTTTTGGCTCAGGTCATGATCTCATGGGTCAGTTGAGGGATCCAGCCCCACAATGGGCTCTGCACTTAGCACAGTATCTGCTTGAGGATTCTCGTCCTCTGCCCCTCCCTCCACCTCCATGGTCTCAATTGCACTCTCCTTCTCCAATAAATACATCAAAAAAAAAAAAAAAAAAGAAAGAAAGAAAGAAAAGAAAAGGAAGGAAGGAAGGAAGGAAGGAAGGAAGGAAGGAAGGAAGGAAGGAAACGAAACGAAACCTAGGAATGAGAGAAGAAAAAAGAAGGGCATAAAAATTACTGGCCAAAAGTAAAGGCTGCATTTTTTTTCTAAATGTGATAAAGACCACAAACCCATAGAAGCTCACGTAACCCCCAACAAAAGAAACAAGACTATACCAAGACACATATAATGAGGTTGCTAAAAAATTATTGATAGAGAAATCTTAAAGGCATCTAGAGAAAAACATATTTTACACAGAAAAATAAAAGTGACAGTAGACTTCTTGTAAAAATCTGCAATCCCAGAGAAAAACTGAATGATACTGTCTTAGATTTGCTAACTTGACTGGGAGTTGGTGGCAGTTCAGCACCAATAAAAGTTTGGGCAATGACTTTCAGTACTTCGCTAGCCACCAGTGATAATCCCCTCATTATGAGACAGCCACTGGCTGATCCAGCTCCAAAATTCTATTTTAGTCACCTTCCTGGACTCCTCTTAGTTCTGTTTTAGGCCATGATCCCCGTAAGTTGAGACATGTTTGCATAAGAGCTTACTGGGAAGTACACTCAGGAACCCTTGTAATAAAGTGATGGAGTTGGGCTGGGGCAAAAGAAAAAGTTGAACTGCGGTGCAGCTGATCACATGAGGGGTTCTGAAGGTGGGATGGCTCTTCAGAATTGTCTCAAACTGAGAGAAAGTGCTGGGAGTTTGTACGTTTATGTAAACCAATCACGGAATATAGGTTGTTTCTGAAGAAGAAGTGTAACCTTAGGTGAGACAACTCCCTTCCACCAAGCATACAATTCCTAAAGAGGACTAGAGCCAGTATTCCTGGCAGCTGGGAGAATTCATGACATAGCACTGAATGGAGGTCTGTGCAGAACACTTCATATTCACCACAGAGGATCCCTAGCATTAAAATGAACACAAAGCAGCAGGGGGTGAAGGGCAAGGGTGGAGAGGATCTGTGTTAATATGAGAGAGAGGGACAAAGGAGAGGTAATAAAAATCAGTTTTCAGTTATTTTTTGCTTTAGTATTTACTAATTTTAATCTCTCTTATTAAAAAGTAGTGTCTGTCTATTGTAGATGATTAGAAATGAAATTTTAAATCACCCATATACTTACCAACCAGAATCAACCCTGTGAAAATCTTGGCGTTCCTTCTCCAGAACTTTATGTCTCTTAATGACTCAAGAGAAAGTAGCTCTTGTCTTCTAAAACTTGTATGATTGGTTAGGATTAAAAACTGAGAGTAATTTTTCCTAAAAATTTATGGTGAAGCTAAAAATACAATGATAAAGACCTGGCATTCTTGTTCATTATGTACAATGTCTCAGACTTTTGCATTTGTGGTTTTTCATCAGGTTCCAGGTTACTTGGAAATTCTAAAGACTGTATCAATCTTTAGATTTTAGCACTCTCAATCTCTCTCATGATTCTTAAGTGACCTGATTTGTCAGGCAGCACCTTATGTTCAAGCAGAGTCCAAATTTCTTTCTCTTCCCAAACTTAATTGATATTCTTGTGTTGCCTCCACAAAGACTTGTATTCTACCTATTGCTAGGCTAGAACATTGTTAAGCATTATACTCGTTGTTCATTAAATTTCAGTGTCAAACCATAAATTGGGATGAATTACCCAATTTATAGATCACCCAAATGTTGGTTGAATTTAACTTTCGGATTCACCGTTGGATAATTCCTAAAACGACTATCTTTTGTTTTGTTTATTTAAGCTATTAGGAAGTTTGATTTTGGTGACATGAGCACCAGTGCCATCTGCAGGTCTCCTCTGATGCAGCTCTTACAACTCTGGGGTTCTCAAAAGGGATTTGACTCTACTGAATATTTATGGCTTTATAATGTCAAATACAAAGTGATATTAAGCACAAATTTAAGCAGCATAAATTTACAGGTACAGATCCCTGTTAGGTATTTTTAAGTCACTGAGCTAATATCAATTGTCATATTCATATTTATAGCCAAAATATTAAACATAACATATAGGACCTAGAATATATTTTGATGAACATAAATATTGGGATCTTAAAGGACTGGCTTCTAATTGTGGCTCCATTACTTACCAGCTGTGTGACATTAAAAATTTTATTATCTCTGACACGAAGTTTCCTTATTTATAAAATGAGAATAATACTTCCTTCTTGATTTTTGACATCTTTGAGAGCTCAAATGAGATAATATGTATAAAATGCCTCATACAGAATGTGCATACAATGTGCCCCAATGAACAGTAGTTCCCTTTCCCTTTAAATTTTTAAAAATCTAAAGACTATTGCCTTCATACCCAGTCAGCTTTAGAGTTGTAAAATTATCTTCTGGGGAAAATGGAGTTTGAAGGAACTGTCTTCTTAGAATACTTATTATCAACCCTGCTCTCTGTTTTCACTTTTATGTCTTTTAAATTGCAAATCTATGTAGATGTAAATACCTGCAAAGAATATTTCTGCAAGATATTTACAAGAAATTGATAAATAGTGATTGATTGCTGAATCTGGAGGATATGAAGCCTTATTTTTTAATGTGTATATCTTTGGAGCTGTTCTAAATCCTATCATGTACAACATTTTTCAAATAAAAACAAATAAATTTGAATATCTGGAAAAGGAAAATATATGAAATTATCCTTATATAAAAAATAATAATAATAATTCTTCCTCCCCACCCCCAAATCTTGGCTTCTTACTTCTAAATGAAGCAGAGATAAACTCTGAAATCTTAATATATACTCTCAAGGGAACCTATATCATGTAGTAGACAATTATTTCTATATGCAGACTTTTATACAAAGAACTCAGAAAAATCTTTGCCTTGGGGGGAATTTTATCATCTATTTGGAAACCTGACATAAGTACAGTTACCTTGATAAATACTAGACCAAGACAAGATCCTTTACTTATCTAACAATTAGGACATGTAGCAAGCATGAAATATGCTACGATGATCCATCCATAAAGTCCAGGTTGAGCTAGACAAAACATGGTAAAATCTGTGCTATCTGGAAGACACAGGCTAGAATACGTGGTAATTAATCATTTTACTTCTTGTTTCCAAAGACTTCTGAACCAAATTGCCTTTGTTAACATATACTATCTTATTGTGTATTATTGACAGTTAACAGTCGCCACTCCCTTCCACCACTCCCTCCCACCCATCACCGGACCAAATCAGACTGTCCTTAGTACTTAACTGAATCACCCCCCTCCAAGTGGCTCTCCTCCTGTGTGTGCTGCCAAAAGACTTCATACCTACGTCCAGTACTGAGCTTACCACAATTTGCTAAAATCACTTTTTATATGTCTGTCTCCTTCCATTAAACCTGGAGCTTCTAGAGGCTAAGAACTGTCTTGTTCACTTTTATTATCTCTTATACCTATCATGGTCCCTAGCCTATATTAGGAGAGACCCAACCGATGTTAAACGAAATAAATGCTAGCTGGATGGATCTGCCTCTACATGAGATTTTTGCAGAGCAGATGTTTCTGAAAAGCCCTCTTCTACAATGTCCATGGTTTTCACAAAACCAATCAGTATTTTGATCTTCATTATTCACAATTCCATATTTGCGAACTTATCTACTCAATAACATGTATTTCTAACCCTCAATACTTGCAACACTTTGACAGTCGTCCCTGGACATGCCCAGAGTGGCATAATATTGCATCACCAACACGTGTGTTTCCAGCTGAGACTGAACAAGGTGATGCTCTGCCTTCTTTCTCAGCTCTCATGCTATAAATAATTGTCCTTTTTTGGCAGTCTATGTGGTGCCAAAGGTTTCTTTTTTTCTGCATTATTGTGCTCTTTATCTGTGATATCACTGTTAATATGAACCCCAAGCATAGAGCTGAAGTGCTGTCTGGTGTTCCTAAACATACAAAAGCTGTAATGTGCCTTACAGAGAAAATGCATGTTATTGGAAAAGCTTCACTCAGGCATCAGTCAGGCACTGTTGACTGTGAGTCAACAACATATATTAAATAATGTCTTTATATAAACACACATAAAATAAGGTTATGGATTAACAGATTGATGAAAATGTGACCAGAATCTCACAGGAACCCAAATCTGTTATTACCCTAGGAGCAAGTCTTCAGTGTTTGCTAATTCAGTGTTCATGGTGACTTACAAAACATTATTGCAAATAATGAGAATCAATTGCATTGTCATATTTTTACAAAACAGTGAGGGTATCAATACTGATTTTTCCTCTACACATCTCTGTATTTCCCACATCTATTGTAAAGATGTACTGATTTTATTATAAGAATATGTGTATTGTTGGAGATGGTGTGGTATGAGTACAAAACATTGATTTAGCAAGTCAAAGAATTACTGCTCTGTCATTTACCAGCCATGTCACTTTAGAAAAGTTATTTAACTTTTCACAGCTTGTTTTCCCTATGTGTAAAACAGGGATGATACCATGTACCTTGGGGAGTTATTTTGAGGACTGAAAACAATATATCTAAAATGTCTAGCTCATAATGTGGTATACAATGTAACTGTAATTAAAATAGAGCTCTGATACTGTTAGCTTTCTCCTAGGACCAAATTGCATAGGCCCCAGCCTCAGAGGCTCACAGGTCTTTGGGCAGTCATGTTTCATCTCCATTGTTAATCCCACTCACAAACACAAATTTTATAGATTCAGTGCCTCATCCTCTCTCCACTGTGTTCATTCTATCAGCTACTTTTGAGCCCCCACGATGCAGAAACTTTTCCAGTGGTGAATAAAACAGACAAGATCTCTGCTTCTTAGTGTGAGAATTACATGATTTAGTCCTTTGTCAAACTACAGTGACTTTGACCTTATGTATCCCCAAAAATACCAGGGTATGGGGACTGGGACAATTAACTCTAAAACACTTCATATTCTAGAACGAGCTTCCTTTTTGAATCAAGTCCCATCAGATATTTGCTTAGGTACAGCCCCAGCTGTTTGCCTCTTATGCTGTTTAATATGAGTAGCATGAGAGTGCTTGATTTTCCAACAACTCCCCAAAGCTTGTTTTCACATACTCCCTCCTTTTTAAAAATTCATATTCTCTCTCTCTCTCTCTACCAAACTGGGAAGATTGAAGTAGCAGTACATTTATAACAGGCTAGTCTGAGATGGTCAATAAGATCTGACTATTGTATAAATTTAACACATTTCTAAAAAGGAAGCTCTATTTCAGAAAGGAGTTTTTGACAATAACTGAATCCACATCTCAGGTAAGTTTAATAAGAATGATTTAACTTGGACATAATCCATGACAGAATTTATGCTTCTAAAAATAAACTCACAATGGGAGTTCCACATGGCTTCCCCTACAGGGAGGGGTAGCAGTGTGTTACTGCGTGTCTTTTTTCCCCCAGTCCTGATCTGTCAACTGTGTTTTCCTGTTCCTTAGTATAAGGGTACTTGAGGTGTCACTATCTGTGCACCATGTGTTGTCCAAGAGGCTGACAAAATCCCTCCACGTATGGTCGGTAATCCATTGCTGCCATTACTAGTACAGCCTTGCTGACCTCACACTTTTATCTTGTCTCTGCTTTTATGTTGCATTCTGCTTTTCTCCTGCACACTGCAATGTCTTCTCTGTGCAGCCTCTTTTCTTTTGCTTCAGCTCTCAGCCATGTTGGAGAGACAATTTACCTTTGGGAGATGATTTTCCTTTGTCACCAACTCCCTCACCATGTGTTTCTTCTGTAACACACCCTAGATCTAGGGAACAGGAAACAGTAAGTCGTTTTGTTTTCATTTTGTTTTTTTTTCATTCTGGAACATCCTGGGCCATAGCTACACAGCAGGGATCAAAGCAGGCACACATCAAAAATACCCCAACCGAGAGGAGCAGGCCTGAAGCTTCAGTGCCTCTGGCTCTTGTTATTATCATTGCCTGTGAGTCATGTATACCTCATCTTTCCCGTTTGCTGTTCCTTCTCCAAGCTCTGCAAGAAATCTGCTCTTTACCAAACTTTCTTAACAATTCAAGATAAAAACAAAACAAAAAACTCCAACTTTTCCCTCCTTTCTTCCTCATATAATTAGTAATAGATACATAATTTCAGTGATACTCACTTACTCATTTGACAATTCTTAAGCTGTTATAGTGTGCCAGGTACTATGCTAAGTGTTGAAGCTAGTAAAAATGAGTGTCACACTCCCGGCTCTCACGGAGCTTTTGAGTAATGGAGCAAGGCAACCAACACATAAACAGAGAATTCTTCACAAACAGAGACAGTGTAACAAAGTCAATAGTGGAGGCAGACAAAGGGTCACCACTTCTCAGATAAGGTGATGCCCCTCGCCGAGTATTTTTCCAGGCAAAGAGTGCTGGGATGTTGAGGAGAGGTATGAGGAAGCAGGGCCTTGTAGAAAGGGGCAAATCACAGGGATGGGAAATAACATTTTTTCTGTTAGGGAGAAGTAATAGACGCAGGATTTTTGAGGCAGAGAGTCACTGGACATACAGCTGGGAAGAAAGATCATAAAAATTTATCTGACTTACATTAAAAAACTTGGGCTTTATCCTATAACAATGAACTTTACTAAAAGGCAAACTTCTTGTGCCCAGTTGAATAACAGACCCCCAAATAAGTTCATGTCCTAATCCCAAAAACCTGTGACTATATACCTTATATAACTTTAGAAAAACAAAACAACTTTTGCATTTGTGATTAAAATAAAGATCCTGAGGTAATAGTGATTATCCTGGGTTATCTGGGTAGACCCAATGCAATCACAAGGGTCCTATAGAAAAGAAAGACAGGAGGATCATCAGAGACAGATGTGAAGATGGAAGCAAAGACCAGAGAAGAGAAAATGATATGCAGTTGGCTTCAAGACAGGAAGGGGCCATAAGTCGAAATATAGGCAGCCTCTAGAAGCTGGAAAAGTCAAGGAAACAGATTCTCTCCTAGCGGCTCCAGAAGGAAAGTGACCCTGTACAACCAATTTAGACTTCTGACCTTTAGAACCATAAGACAATAAATCTGTGTTGCTTTAGTCACTAAGTGTATGGTAATAATAAGAAATTAATATAACACCTTAAGACCAGGAGTTTTGAGCGTTTTTTCTTCGGTATGTTAAATAGTACCAGAATATATCACCCCAAAATATGCCTCTTTGGCATACGGGTTATTTTGAGCTAAAGGCTACTGAGAACCAGAACACCCAGAAAAAGACCTAAATTCAGGGCACACATTTCCCTTTTGTAAAAGAAATTCACATTTATAAAGAAAATTTCCATTTGTAGAGATGTCTCTCTTTCCTATGCCAGAAGAGGAGAACTCAGCAACTCACCAATAGAGAAGGCACTGACAAATCTGGTTAACTAACCCTATCAAACCTTATTAAACTCTTACTTACCGTACATTTTATGGTCACCTTCCCACAACTTGCCTTCTTCCCAAAAGCCCTCTATCAACCACCCCTGAAATGTGAAAGCTTAAAACAATGACTATTTATTTAGCTCACAATTCTGCAGTTCGGCAACCTCCGCTGGGTTCAGAAGGACAGTTTTTCTGGTCTTACCTGATCTGGAATGGCCTCACCTGAGCTGAATCAACTTCATTTCATGTAGTCTCTCACATTCTAAACAGCTAGCCGAGGCTTTTTCATGGCAGTCAGAAGTCCCAAGACACAGAGTGGAATTGTGCAATACCTCTAGAGGATTAAGCCTGGAACTGACATAGCATGTCTTCTACTGCATTCTGTCACAGTCCATCTCACATTCAAGGAGTGGGAAGACACTCCATCTCTTGATAGGAGAACTTGTAAAGATAGATTTCATGGGGCATGGATAAGGGCCACCATTTGTCACAAACCTTTCCACAAGATCCAATGATTCTTTTCTGTTTTACCCCAGGATCAGATCTACTCTCCTTCGGAACTGACAGTAATAATAATAAGCTAACAATTACTGAGCACCTGTTACCAGACAGGATTCTGAGCACTTTGTATTAATAACTTATTTTATTCTCATAAGAACTCTTCGAGGTAGGTATAATTATCATTGGCACTTTAAAAGAGGAAACAAAGTCACAAGGAGGTAAAATAATTTAAGAGATCCTTTCTACCAGGAAAAAAAAAAAAAAAAAGATCTCAGAGGACGAGCCATGTGATGTTGACGAGAATTAGGCCAGAACTGAACAGCTCTCCAGATCATCTGTAGGCATGAACAATTATCCATAGCCTCCTGTCACAACAAAAGGCATTTCTTTTCCACAAGACTCAGAGGCTAAAAGTAGTGAAGAAAATGAAGCTGCCCCACCATCGTTAAAGAGATATCTGTACATCTACAATCTCAGCCAATGATTTTAAAAAGGCAAATTTTTAAATCATCTTTAATGGAAAAAATTCCTCTGTATAGGTTTTCTTCACCATTCCTATGGCATCCATTTTTTGTTTTAATTCCAGCAATATCAATCCGGTGACACTGATGCCAGGGAACATCAGAAACTGCAGGGATTTAGAATTTGATATAGTGAAGTAAACTTGAATTAATTAGACAATACTAGAGGTACCAACTAGGTCATTTTAGAGCATTGAGCCTTTCGGCCAATAATGTCTTGAACGACCTCAACTTTGAAGCACGCTCTAACCAACAAGAAGATCCCCTGTCTCTGTGTCCAATCTACCTCTGATCTTGCCTTTTAAGTTTTTCTTCCCCTGATACCAGACATTGTTTCTAAGCCTTGTCTCACCTATCAACTCAGACCTAATGAGTCTGAATCTCTCAAGAGATTTGGCAAACACTACCCTATCGCTCATGTAGCATGATTTTAACTAACATGACTATTTAAATCTAGTGTGATTATAGCCTAATTTTGATTGGCTCGACCGAGTCCTAAAAGCAGGATTCAGGAAAATTGGTGTCCATGGTAAGGAGTGAATTTTGCCTGTGAACGCAGTCTGGGCATCCCTATTGGGTATAGCTCAAATGGGAGACAAGGCCTGAAGCCCCACCCTTGATAATCAAAAGTTACATAGAAAAGTGCTACAATGGCATCCATATGGGCCACACATGGGCTGTTGGAAGCAAACATTCTCTGATGGGAAGAAAAGATTAAGTATGAAAACAAGTAAGCTTTAACATACCCAAATCTAGTTGTTATATCCCATACCAAGGCCATTTCAATTCTGACTAAATTGAGAGTAAAAGCATTGAGACCTTGGGCTTTTACTAATAGGTTAGATAAATAATTTTTGAACTTTAATATCCTAACATGTAAAGTGGGAGGTTTATACTAGATTATCTCTAAACTCTTTTACTCTAATCTTGGAGTCTAAGTCTAGTCTAATAATAATATAGTCTGAGTCTATACTAATCTAGTCTAGTCAAATAAAATATGGTAAGTCTTTGGTATGACTGAAATGTTTATTGAGTTGATTGTAGTTTTACTATACTAATCTGACTGGTTAATTCAATAAAGACCAACAAACCTATTTCTATAAAGTCAGCTAATATTTCCAACTTAATCCAAGTTTGGATATAAGTCAGGGAGGAAGAAGGAACTCCCTGTCACTTTCTTTTCTCTTCACCTCTTATCTTTCCAGAACCTCTGAAAGGATCTGGTGATCCAATGACTGATTAAATAGTTTCATCTCTTCTAAAGTAGAGAAATTAATTTAATGCCCTTCAGAGAAGGGCATTAACAGATCACACCCCTGTTTCTTCTACCCTATTTCATATGTGAATCTTATTCTGATTCTTTCAAATCTATGATCTGCTAGTTATGAGATTCACAGCCATAATAATATAAAATAGATCTTTTGAATAGAACAGTTAAAATGTAATTTCAGGGCAACTGGAGCCTTTCTAAACTGGTTATTAGAAGAAATTCCTAATTTTTTAAAAGATTTTATTTATTTATTTGACAGAGATCACACGTAGGCAGAGAGGCAGGCAGAGGGGGAGGGAGAAGCAGCCCCCCCACCGCTGAGCAGAGAGCCCTATGCGGCAGGGCTCGATCCCAGGACCCTGAGATCACGATCCAAGCCAAAGGCAGGGGCCCAACCCA
This sequence comes from Lutra lutra, assembly GCF_902655055.1. Classification (NCBI taxonomy): domain Eukaryota; kingdom Metazoa; phylum Chordata; class Mammalia; order Carnivora; family Mustelidae; genus Lutra; species Lutra lutra. The sequence continues at coordinate 140,858,949 of NC_062281.1, forward strand.
CTGAGCCACCCAGGTGCCCCAGAAATTCCTAATTAAATAAAACATCTCTAATTAATGAATATAAATAATAACACATTAGGCACTCAGAAATGTGTCTTCATGGAAAAACATATTTAAAAAGTAATTTAAGGGGTGCCTGGGTGGCTCAGTGGGTTAAAGCCTCTGCCTTTGGCTCAGGTCATGATCCCAGGGTCCTAGGATAGAGCCCTGCATCAGGCTCTCTGTTCAGCAGGGAGCCTGCTTCCCCTCTTCTCTCTTTACCTGCCTCTCTGCCTACTTGTGATCTCTGTCTGTCAAATAAATAAATAAAATCTTTAAAAAAAAAAAAAAGTAATTGAACAGGGTACCTGGGTGGCTTAGTCAGTTAAGCATCTGCCTTCAGCTCAGGTCATGATCCCAGAGTTCTGAGATTGAGCCCTACAATCATCCTCTCTGCTCAGCATGGAGCCTGCTTCTCCTTCTCCCTCTCCTCCTCCCCACTGTTTGCTTTCTCTCCTGCTCACTCTCTTTCAAATAAATAAAACACAATCTTTTAAAATATTAAAAAATTAAAAAGTAATTTAACTGGAAATGATTCAAACAAAAAATTTAAAGTATTTATTCAGAAGTATGAACACTAAAAATCAAAGTGATTCATTTGAATCATTAGATTCTTTGAATAATTGCCTCAACTGCATACAATCGGGCAGTTATGATTAACTAAAAGATTATGAGAGATTTATAGTGGAAAAAAAAATCTAGCAAATCTGATTGAATGTGAATTTCTGCATTTATGATTGAATGCAGATAAAGACATTGTAACAGCTTCATGGAATATCTCACAGCTCTAATGTACATTTTTATGCCATTATCAGCAGCCTTGCAAACTAATCATCAAAGCTTGCATGGTAAGCTATTAGTACCTACTGATTTGGTTATTTTTATCCCTCAAACTTTTTTTTATATGTAAGATTAGAAGAGTGTGGAAATAAGCAATTCAACAAGTCTGATTTGAGCATGTTTAATGGATTCTTTTCTGATATGTCACTTTTTCATAATTATACCTGATGACTTATCAAATATTTGGCCAAATGTTTAATTATAAAATATCATTAAAGCTCCATAACTTATGTACAACTTTACCATGTTTTCTTTTATGCATGGCTCTTCTCCTTCTCTTCCCCTGCATGTCCTTGTACTATTCTGCTGATTACATGGAATGACCTTCTGAGAAGGAACTTAATTCTAGCAGAGGTTTTCAATTTGACATCTCATTTTACAAACTTGATTGGAATTCAGAGTATTGAATCATGCCTTGAATAGTCTGGGCTGAGCTAAAGCATTCTATTGCACGAATACCCTGAAAAACAATCTGCTTGCCCATTTTCTACTGTGGCCCAAGGCCACCAGGGTATAAAATATTTACTTTATTGAACAGCCAGGTTCTTAAAAAATGGTCTGTTCATAAACCATGATAATAGCATCCTCATCAGCTAAAGATACTACCTTGCTAAATAGGCTTACATTTTCCTTTTGTTCGGTTATGCTCCCAGAGTCATTTTGATGTAGTGAATTAACCTTGAGAAGAATGAGGTGTTGTTCATTCATCTCTTCAGCCATTCATTCCTAAGTATTGTTCTAGGTCCTAGAGACGTATACGAGGATCCTGCTGCCCAAATATGGTCCACAATTAACTGCTGCCTTCTTAAAATTTTATTTATTTATTTATGCATTTATGTATTTATGTATTGCTTCACACTGGAAGCTCATTATGAAGTAAATACTGGATATTGCTCAGGTGTACATATAATTATCTTCTCATTTATTCGAATTTAAGAAGTACTACTGTTCATTTGTTTACATTTGAAAGCAAAAAAAAAAAAAAAAACACCTTGAAGTCCTCATAGCAACTAGTATTAAAACTTTAAAAAACATATACTGAACACATAACCCTATTATTATTACACACCAACTTCCATTAGACTTGAAGATAAATGTGTTGGTATATTTTGACTGATAGGTGTCAAGGCAGTAACCTAAAAGTAACCAAAAACATCCATTTATCCAAAATGACTTTCTTGACAATCAGCCCTAATACAGAAAATTTAGACCATTCATTCATCTATTTCTCCATTCATTATTCACTTACTGACACCAGCTACCTGCTCTGCATTATGTTAGACAATGGGGATAAAAGACTAAACATAATACCCTAATCTTGATGTAGAGAAGCTGATTAAATGTAGAGAAACAGATTAAAAAATTGACGATTATAATATAATATGAGTGCAGTAACGGGGAAGTACAAATCTGTGAGCTAATACATATCAGATGTTGTATATTGTTAGGGTTTTATCGTCTAACCTAATGAAATAAAACATCTCAATCAATGCAAAATAATGCAAAAATAATAAATAAAGCAATCAAACACTTGTCCTCATGCAAACTATAATGATGTTTGATGAAGAAAGAAATTTGTCTTTTGATTCACTGTCATATAGCGTATGACACTATTTTTACAAGTCTTAACAGCGGCCATTTTTAAGTTTCTTGTCTCCTGCATTATCTAACCTCCATTACCGTCATATTACACCTAATGCCATCAGTCATAAAATTCCATAATCTCACTTTCCCACTTCCAAAGAAATGCAACACAGCTCCCCCAAGTTGTTCTATAAGAAGTTCAAGCAGTTTCCTGAAATTTATTTCAAAACAAATATTTATCAATTGGTGAACTGCAGCTACCAACAAAAATTAAGCACTAAAAATTAAGCACTTAACTAAGCACTAATTAAAGCCTAGATTTATCCCCTTGCCTGAAATAATGAAAAAAATTTAAAACAACAGTATCCAAGATACTTGACATCATCCAATAAAAAACAATGACCACTAAACAAGGTAAGCCATCTGATTGCACCAGTTTAATACTATGAAAGGTTTCTGTGTTGTGATACCCAGAAAGTGAACCTAATAGAACCTAGCAGATTCTCTGAGTTGAGGAGATGAAGCTGAGAATCTGGGGAGAAGGAGGTGACTTAAAATTCACAGGAGAGTCCTATAGAGATGGAAATCTACAGAGAGAGAATTCTGAAGCTCTGTATCATGTCCCCTTTAAGTATTCTGCTGAAATATTTGTCAGTGCTTTTATGTAAGCAAATTACCCAAAGCCAAGAGAATCACCTGACTAGATTAGAGGTAACATTGCTAGTCACCCACACAGAGCTGAGAATAGGACCTCTTTATTCCCATGACACAGACTAGAAAATCTCACAAGTGATGGAGAATTTGGTAGACCACACAGAAAAGTACTTGGGCAGTATTGGAAAATTGGCCTTGAGCACTAAGTACTCCTTCAATTCCACCTAAGAAATCTTAACAAAACTCAAAGTGACCTGTTTCCAAAAAAACTGAGTCCCAGAACAAAGCACAAGATCATTAAAAGGAATACAAATAAATCTAGCAATGAATAAGGTAAAATTTTAAATGCCTGGTTATCAATAAAAAATTACCAGGCATGCAAAGAAGGAGAAACCTATAACCCAAAATTAAGATAAAAATCGGCCAATTGACACCGACACATATGTTCTAATTACCAGAGAAGTATATTAAAACATGCAAAAATGTAAGTAGAGATATGGAAGATATAAAAAAGACCCAAATAGAAATTCTAGAGATGAAAACTACACTGTCGGATATGAAAATACAATAGATGGTATTAATAACAACAATAAAAATTGATTAATCCCAAAGAAGGAAGTAAAAAAGGGGAGGAGGGACCAAGAACAGAAGAGATGTAAAGCAAACAAATAATAAGATGATAGGCTCAAATTTAACCACATCAATAGTCACATTAAATATGAATGGTCTAGGGACCCTGGGTGGCTCAGTTGGTTAAGCAGCTGCCTTCGGCTCAGGTCATGATCCCGGCGTCCTGGGATCGAGTCCCACATCGGGCTCCTTGCTCATCAGGGAGCCTGCTTCTCCCTCTGCCTCTGCCTGCCATTCTGTCTGCCTGTGCTTGCTCTCTCTCCCTCTCTCTGACAAATAAATAAAATCTTTAAAAAAAATATATGAATGGTCTACATATCCCATTTAAAAGGCACATATTGTCAGACTGGATTAAAAAGCAAAACAAAACTACATTCTGCCAATAAGAAATTCAGTTCTTTGAAATGTTGGAAAAGAAAAAACTGGGGGCATCATGCTGCCTAATTTCAAGCTTTACGACAAAGCTGTGATCAAGACAGCATGGTACGGGCACAAAAACAGACATATAGTTCAGTAGAACAGAGTAGAGAGCCCAGATATGGACCCTCAACTCTATGGTCAAATAATCTTCGACAAAGCGGGAAAAAAATATACAGTGGAAAAAAGAGAGTTCCTTTAATAAATGGTGCTGGGAAAATCGGACAGCTATGTATAGAAGAATGAAACTAGACCATTCTCTTACACCATACACAAAGATAAACTTGAAATGGATAAAAGACCTCAACGTGAGGCAGGAATCTATCAAAATCCTAGAGCAGAACATAGGCAGTAACCTCTATGACGTCGGCCACAGCAACTTCTTTCAAGATATGTCCCCCAAGGCAAAGGAAATAAAAGTGAAAAAGAACTTTGGGGACTTCATCAAGATCAAAAGCTTCTGCACAGCAAAGCAAACAGTCAACAAAACAAAAAGGCAACCCACGGAATGGGAGAAGATATTCGCAAATGACACTACAGACAAAGGGCTGATATCCAAGATCTATAAGGAACTCCTCAAACTCAACACACACAAAACAGATAATACGTCAAAAAATGGGCAGAAGAGATGAACAGACACTTCTCCAAAGAAGACATACAAATGGCTAACAGACACATGAATAAATGTTCACCATCATTAGTCATCAGGGAGATTCAAATCAAAACCACATTGAGATACCACCTTAAACCAGTTAGAATGGCCAAAATCAACAAGACAGTAAACAACAAGTGCTGGAGAGGATGTGGAGAAAGGGGAACCCTCTTATACTGTTGGTGGGAATGCAAGTTAGTACAGCCACTTTGGAAAACAGTGTGGAGATTCCTTAAGAAATTAAAAATAGAGTTACCCTATGGCCCTGCAATTGCACTACTGGGTATTTACCCCAAAGATGTAGTGAAAAGAAGGGCCACCTATACCCCAATGTTCATAGCAGCAATGGCCACAGTCGCCAAACTGTGAAAAGAACCAAGATGCCCTTCAACAGATGAATGGATTAAGAAGATATGGTCCATATATACAATGGAGTATTATGCCTCCATCAGAAGGATGAATACCCAACTTTTGTATCAACATGGATGGGACTGGAGGAGATTATTCTGAGTGAAATAAGTCAAGCAGAGAGAGTCAATTATCACATAGTTTCACTTACTTGTGGAGCATAAGGAATAACACGGAGGACATTGGGAGATGGGAGAGGAGAAGTGAGTTGGGGGAAATCAGAGGGGGAGACAAACCATGAGAGACTGTGGACTCTGAAAAACAAAATGAGGATTTTGGAGGGGGAAAAGGGTGGGAGGTTGGGTAAGCCTGGTGGTGGGTATTAAGGAGGGCACGTATTGCATGGAGCACTGGGTGAGGTGCATAAACAATGAATTTTGGAACACAAAAAAATTAATTAATTAAATTAAATTGAAATAGGTTTAAAAAAGAAAGATGGTTCTTTGAGATCAATAAAATTGATAAAACTCTAGCAAGACTACTCAGTGAAAAAAAAGGAAAAAGGTACAATTACCAATATCAGGAGTAAGAGATGCAACATAACTACAGATTCTATAGATATTAAAAAAATAAAATGGAATTATGCACAACATTAGGCCAGTATATTCACTAACTTAGATGAAGTGTAAATTCTTTGAAAGACACAAACGAACAAATCTTATTGCGATATCTCAGTGAAATACATAACCTAGACTCCTATCTCTATTAAAGAAATAGAATTTGTCATTAAAACCCTATAAAAAACAAAAGCTCCAGGCTTAAATGGCTTCACTAATAAAGTTACCAAATGCTGAAGGGAAAAAAAATAGTAATTCTGTACAAAGTCTTACAGAAAAGTTAAGAGCTGATAACAATTTCTAACTCATTTTTCAAAGCCATCATAAACTAGACAAAAACATTACAAGAAAAAATACAGTTTAGACCACTATCCTATGTGAACATGGATGTAAAAGCTCACAAACAGAATCTTAAAGTTCATAAAAATGGTAATATATGTCTCTGGGTTATCCTAGAAATGCAAAGTTGATTTAATATTCTGTAAAATAAATAGAATTCACCATAATAACTAATAAATAATATTCATATGATATCTTAATGAATACAAAAAAAGCATTTGACATAATTTGACATCCATTCCTGATTCAAAACCCTCAATAAGTATAAAACTTACTCAAACTGATAAAGGACATCTATGAAAAAAGCTATAGGAAACATATTTTATGGTAAAAGACTCCATATTTTCTATCTAAAATCAGGAACTAGACAAGGATATCCTCTCTCACCACTTCTATCCAACACTGTCCGGGAGGTTCTAGCAAGTGCAATAAGACAAGAAAATAAAAGAAATAAAAAGCATCTAGATTGGAAAGGAAGAAGTGAAACTGTCTTTACCTATAGCAACATGATCTTCTATTAGAAAATATGAGGGAATCTACTTAAAAAGCTGCTGGAGTAAATGAATTTAGAAATATTGCAGGATCAGTTTACAAAAGTGAAAGATCAGTTTACAAAAATTAAATTTATTTCCATATGCTGGCACTTAACAGGCAGAAATTCAGATTTTAAAACTACCATTTACAATAGCATAAAATATTTAGTAACTACTCACTAAGTCCTGGGCTTTACCATACAATGACAAATGGCACTGTCTCAAGAAACTCTCTAAGTAGGGAAATAATCACAGAAGCAGATAATACACTGTGATAAGTAAAGGAATAAAGATATGTGAGGACATTCACTCAATTATTAACAACTTTCTTCTATTAGTAAGGTTATTTTCCCATTGTCTGAGAATGACCCATAAACAATCTAAAATTTCATAAACTAGATTAGCACAACTAGGATTCCTAATGCTATTAGAATTGCTCTTTTTCTGATGTTCATGTGCCTAAAGTTAAGAGGATAAGTCATACCTAATCCACGTTTAAGGTTCTTTTGTCTAATAAACCAGTTCTCTGGCCTAGAAAGGGTAAAAAAAAAAAATCTGTTCTAAAAGATTTCAGCTGCCCATTCTTCTTTGCATTTGTACCAACTGGCAGAACCACAGAATTTAAAGGGGACTAAGGCCTTAAATAGCTGAGGCACCATTAATCCATTAGGGCTGGCCCAGATCCTCTTTTGTACTTTCTGCATGTGTGTGAATCAAGAGCTAATTAGTTAAAATAAGACTATAATCAAGATTTTAAGGAAAATATTTTAAATTCTTTGTAGAAAACAAATCTAAATCCTTAAGCACTCATTCATTAGCACAATTTTAATATTATTCTTGTGCTCAATTCACTAAGACAGTTTTTTTAGTGACCTATACTAACTTGGTTGAACAAATAAGTTTTACTGAGTTCTTATACTGATGCCCTGAGCATATAGGGTCTAACTTATTAAGATATCAGATGTCAAAACAGCACACCCAAGCCAGGGACTACAAACAACTTGAACTATTACTCACACAGGTATGGGCAAACAAGGGGGATTCCCCAAGCGATGAGGAGGATCCACCAGAAAGAAGGCAGTCTGATATCCACTAGAGAGGAGAGAAGACAGAGTGTGCATGGTCAGGGGACCTTATGAATCTCTCCTTCCCCATGACATTTTTTTAAGATTTTATTTACTTATTTGACAGAGATCACAAGTAGGCAGAGAGGCAGGCGGGAGAGGGGGGAGCAGGCTCCCTGCTGAGCAGAGAGCCCAATGCAGGACTCAATTCCAGGACCCTGAGATCATGACCTGAGCCAAAAGCAGAAGCCACCCAGGAGCGCCCCCCCCCCCCACCCGCGGTGACATTTTTTAATGATGCCAGGGCAGTCTTAGTTTTGGCAGTGATAGGAAGACAAGAGGGGCAGGAGAGCTTGCCTCACATATAATTTATGGAGGTACAGCAGAAGTGAATGCAGAGCTTTTGCTAGTCTACTGGTTTTCACCCTGGGGGAGCAGCTGGGGTGGCTTCCCGTTTCCATCCTGACAGGTGTTGAATGGTTTGACCAAATGTCATTTTGCTGGGTGATTTCATTTGTTCTGCAATAATCAAGAAGCTTATAAACTAAAGTGGAAGACAGACATGCTAACAGATGAGATAACATAATGTTATATATACAAAAGCGGACTTATATAAAAGTTTCCCAAAAAATACCAAAGAGAGCATTCTATCTGCGGCATCACAGGAAGGTGATGCTCTCAGGGTTATGACGGAAACTAGGCATTTACCAGATGGGCAAGGGAGGCAAGGGAATCCCAAGCAAAGGAGCTAAACTGCATGAAGAAAGGAAGTACGAAATGGTACATGACTGATGAGAAGCAATGAAGAGTTCGGTACTGCTGGAGCACAAATGAAAGGAAAGAGTGGCAGGTGAGGACACAAAGACATAGGCAAGGATCTGGGACTTTATCCAGAAAGTAGTACAGACCTCTTAAAAGGCTCTAAGAAGGGACATGGTCTAATTTTCCTTTAAGAATAATGATTCCAGGGGTGTTGGTGAAGAATAGTTGAAGACACAGATTAGGGACAAGTTATCTGGGAAGCTTCCAGGAGCATCTATCTACAAGGAGCACTAAAATATTATTGAGCATGTAATAAAATTGAGAAAATAGTATTTGTCAGAACTTACACAGGTAGCTGGAAGTAACACTTATAAGAATGCAGACTGGAGGGGCACCTGGGTGGCTCAGTGGGTTAAGCATCTACCCTCGGTTATGATCCCAGGGTCCTGGGATAGAGCCCCGAAATCGGGCTCTCTGCTTGGCAGGGAGCCTGCTTCTCTCTCTCCCCACTGCTCATGCTCTCTCTCTCTCTCTCTAATAAAAATCTTAAAAAAAAAAATGCAGACTGGAATCAGTCTGAAATCAGACTGTTTTGCTTTGAATCCCACCTCCACTGACCAAGCATGTTCCTTCAGGGTTAGGAGGCTCAGAGGTACTATAGGAGGGTAGAAGAAAGCACAAGTAAGTCATATGGAGAAGATGAATCTCTTACAGCGTCTCAAATTTAATGAGGAACTCTTAACATACCCATTTCCACTCAACCATTCCTCCCGTAGTCTTAGTGTATGACACTCATTCAGTTACTAAGAATCCTATTTAGTTCTCCTGTACATCCAAATACAAAGATGGCACTAATTCTTCACCTCTCCCGGTATCCATGACCTTGCTATGTGTGACACTATAGTTCTCACTAAAGGCAGAGGCTATTTTCATACCCCTTGAGATATGGTCTGGTCTCATGACTCATTTTGGCTAACAGAAGGTGGTGGAAGTGACAGTGTCATCGTTCTGAGCCCTGAAGCAGCTTTTTGTATTTATACTTGCTCACTTTCATCCCTGCCACAGGCAGGAGAATATTCCCAGGTTACCTACGGGACAAACACGAGTGGTAAAGCCAATTTACCCCCTCAGCCCAGCTGAGACCTGGAGATCAGCTAACAGCCAGGCAAATCCAATTAAGAGAGCAAATCCAGCCAGTATCAGCAAATCTACCTAGCTAACCACGCCAGGCACTGACTGTTGTAGGACACTGAGGTTTGATGTTTAATTTTTATGCCATAGTAGATAAATGATAGGTCCCATGACTCCATTTTCTTACATCCTAGGCATATCAATTATATAACAAAATCCTATACTTCTACCTACAAAACAGATCTCAAATCTATCCGCTTTTTTTTCCATCTGCACTGCTCCACTCTAGACTAAGCACCATCACCACCTCACCTGAATTACTATGCTTTCTCTGCTTCCACTTCAGGCACTTACAATCTATTCTCCAAGTATCAAGGAGAGTGATGTAAGTAAGATCACCTCAGTCATTTCCCTGCTCAAAACCCTTTAATTTCTTTGTGTTGCTCTCAGAATACAATCTAATCCAAGCTCTTCACCATGACCCCTAAGCCCGGCATGGTCTGCCATGTGCCAGGGTGAAAAAGTAGCTTGTATTATACTCTCAAATATGGCTTCTTCAAAGAAATGTGGAATTGGTTCCCATTAAGAAATCTCTGCATGAAGAAAGATGCTTTACTATTTCAATTCATGGAATATTACTTTGGTAAATGTACCAAGGTATATAAAAATGAAACAGTTTCAATGGAATATTACTCAGCCATCAAAAAAGTGAAACCTTGCCATTTGCAATGACATGGATGGAGCTATAGTACATTATGCTAAGTGAAATAATTCAGTCAGAAAAAGACAAATACCATATGATTTCATCCACATATGGAATTTAAGAAAAAAAAACAGATGAACATACAGGAAAGGGGGGAAGGAACGAGGGAAATAAACCACTCTTAACAATAGAGAACAAACTTAGGTTTGATGGAAGGAGGTGGGGATTGGGGATGGGCTAGACTGGTGATGGCTATTAAAGAGGGCATTACTATGATGAGCGCTGGGTGTGGCATGTAAGTGATAAGTCACTGAATTCTACTCCAGAAACCAATATTGCACTGTATATTAACTAACTAAAATTTAAATTTACAAAAATGAAACTTTGGCAGACACATAAATTGAACATGAAGATCTGATTTTTCCAAACAACAAAAAATTAAGATGGAAAATAAGAGGACAGGATGAAAGAGAAAGTAAGAGTAAATTGGTGATCCAGTGTATAACAATGAAATGACAGAAAGAAACAGATAGACTTAAGAAAGAGGTCCACATTTGAGGCTTTAGAAGCCAAGAGATCAAAACAGTGCTATGGAAAGGATATAGCCAAGCTGTTCTCTGACTTCACACCAATAAGGAATACAGAAAAATGGGTTGCCTCTGAGATAAAAGGTGTTAGATGGAGGATTAGACAAATCAAACTCCCCATGAATGAGCATTGGTAAATATCACTTAATATTTGTATAGAGAGTATTTTGAGCTAAAAAAAATATTTTGTACATTTTCCTTGTTTTATACCTGAAGAATTCCGGGTTCCATTAGGGTCAATGCACCGTAATTAGCTTTCATTCTGACTTTAATCAAGTATGCTAACTTGATGACTCGCATGATCCCTAAGTCTGCATGTCTCCCAAGAATGAATTGTTATGATTTGTATTTTTACAATGGATCTGAAGTCACTGACTTCTAGTATTGAAATAGGCTGAAGAATAAAGACTACCACAGATGCAAAACTAAATGCAAAAATCATGAAAATCAATTCCTGCAGTTAAGCAACGTGGCTGTGGCCCCGGAATACCAAAGGCCGCACAGGAACCCCTATGAAGGGCATTTGGTACACTCATGGGTATCAGTCAGGTTGGTTTTCATCTCCTAGAAAATGTTCCTCAATGGAAAATGCAGTTTGTCAAAGCATCATTCAGCCAGTATAGGTTTTCTAACACCTGCCTGCCACAAAGCCTTCGGTTTTGGCTCCTTGCGACAGGAGGTGAAAATGAAGAAAAGCAGCTGGGTTCTGACATTCTTGGAAATTCTCTTCAGTGCACTGACTGTGTACAGATATCACAACATGGCCCATAATTCTATTCAAGAAGAGACACTTCTGAGAAAACAAAATCCAACAGAAACAGTGCAAGAGACAGAAATTCCTTTGAACGTTGCCTCCCAAACTGCCTACTCTGCCTTCTCTCACTCTGCTCCCTTCACCGGATCTCCTCTCCATCTTCTCTGTGTCCACACCCTGCCTATCCTTCAGATGGCAACTCACTCCACTTCCCTATGAAACTTTCAAACTATTACAGCCCCCACTCATCTCTTTCTTTAATAAATTTATCAAAATCAGAATTCATCCTCTCTACATCTCTAAAATTTCTCTTTGTGTCTCATGTGCACACTTATGCATGCTCACACACGTGTACACACATACACAGTGTGTACTTTCTCAAGTGTTTGTACCATATTTCCATCCAGAAACCAAGCAGTCATCCTTTCTCTACCTTTTATTTCTTCAATGTACTTACCAAGCACGAAATGTGATCAGTCCTTCTCTAAAGTATCTCTTGAATTCGACCATTCATATCCAACCCCAAAGCATCCCTCATATCAGTTATCTGCACTTGCTTGGTCTCTGATTTATCTTGCCAAAACTCCCATTCCAATATATTATGTACAATGTAATCAAAGTAGTCTTAATAAAATGCAAATCAGACGGTGTCCCTCTCCTGAATAACACATTCCAGTGATTCCCTCTGTTCTCATGATATGGGTCTCAATTTCTTTATGTAGTTCACAAGGCTCTACAAAATCTGGCCTATGGTTATCTCAAATCTGGCTTCATCTTTTGCCATTTCCCCAAATCACATTCACTTCTAGACTTTGGTAAATGCTACAAACTATGTCTGAACATTCTTCTCCCTGCCCTTTGACTAGCTAACCTTTATATATTCTTCTTAGCTTAGAGACTTCCTCAAAAATCCCTCTGGGACCTCCGTATAACAATAAAGATGTTCATCTTATGTGATTCTATAGTATCCTATTTTACCATCATTTTATAGACACAGAGCTTTTAGTTATAAACAATGAAACCAATTTCATTTAATCAAATAGCTATACAAATAGTTTAATTAGGTGACTAAGAGATTGCTAAAGGATAGGGTTTGGAGAACACCAGGTCATTGATAATACTCCAGTCTCCACTACAGAATGGCTCCATTGCTAGTCAAACCTAGCTGGTGCTGGGCACTGGGTGCTACTACTAGTACCTCTGCCCCTTCCTCTGATTGGTGAAGCCCCAGTCACATGTCTGTGCCCTCACTGCAAGGCAGGCTGGGAAATTAAGCTCCTGTCTCCCATCTTGGGGATGCTCAAGTTGTTTTACTGAGGAGCTCTAAGGTGAATAGCCATAACCACTTCTCAAAATCGAAATGGATAATGAGCTTCTCAAAAAATGTTCAAGTTGTCAGCTGGTGTAGTAGATATCTTGTCTGTTTCCAGGGACTTCTTTGGGAGGCACCATGTCTGTACTAACAAACAACTAAGGCTTAGGGAAATGTGAAGGAAATAGCACTATCTGCTCTCTGAGGGCAGCACACACACCCACAAGCAGGAAGGTGAGGTGCAGAACAAGCGAACATTAGTGACAAGCAAGGATATACAAAGGGCTTCATCCCCAACAAATCAAAAGGACATAAAATCCTTCCCCTCGTTGTAACTAGAGCCCTGAGTGGGAGTGGGGCCAATAAAGCAACCGGAGGGGGTTGGAGGTGCTAACAGGGCGCTTCCATAACACTGCATACTTGTTCCCATTGTAATGCTTAGAAAGTGTTATGAAATAGTTTGTTAGTTTCTGTTCTCCTTGCAGAGTGACAACATCTGTGACAACATGGACAGTGCCCATCTGTCTGACCCATAGATGATATGTATCCAATGTTAAAAATTAAGGAAGTGAGTGAACACATGACAGTGAAGATGAGGGCACAGAGGTGGTAGAGGGGGGTGACTGCCAGAGAATGATGCCAGGTTCCAGTGGGGTGACCCGGATCAGCTCAGGCCTGATGCTAGCCACTCCCACACAGCTCCTTTCTTTCCAATCCACTTGTCATTCTCTTTGGGAAGGATTGAGGTCTCTGGAAAACAGCCAAAAAACTGTTATGGGAACGGCAAGCCCAAATAATGCTCCAGCATCAGGAGGATCTGAGTGCTGAAAGCCACTTCTGTTCCCCTTCCCTCAGCTGAGGGGGTGGGAAAGCCCTAAGTCCTTTCAGAGAGACTTAGAAGGCATATAAAGGCCCCTAGTTGAGGACTCGCTTCCTCATTCTGCATTGGTGCCAGAACTCTCAATCCACCACTGAGAGAAAATGTCCATCCAGTGAGTATCTCTGGGAGGTGTTTTTAAATGCCTTAGTGGGTCAATGGTAAATGGGTTATTTCAAGAGGTCCTGTTTCAAGTCCTATTTCAAGAGGACTGAAGGCCTGTTTATGGGAGGCCTTGGGTCTTGAAGGGGAGAATTTCTTCCTGTTTATATATTGAAGCAAATATCTAGAATTGGGGTCTAAATTACTGTGAGATTTTTGTGAATGGGCCTTGAAAGCAGTTGTGAGCATGAAGACTATAATGAGGCAGGCCTAGGTTGCAGCCATTTCCCAGGTGTGTGATTTTGGACTTAATGTTTCGTAGTCTATGTTTTTCCATATATAGAATAAGCATTGTGGTATTGTGACATTTAAATGAGCTAATAGCATGCAAAATTCTTTTTATGGTGTGTGGCACATAGTAAGTGCTTAATAAAAGACAGCTATCATAATTAAGGACTCTGGTCATGGTTCCCACTCTGAGAGGTTATAAAATGAAGCCAAAGTGAAGAGGCAGGAAATAAACAAAAATATGAAACCGGAATCTCCCAGTCAGACTATTTTTAAAGAGTACCATAAGCTCCCGGAGATGGGTGAAGAAATAGGATGATAGGCACAGATGATGGTATAATATCGGTGAATAACAAAGAATAAGTTACTTGCCCAAAAAGCGGTCATCTCCCAACTCTTGGAGGGACACAGAAGCGGCAAGAGAATCAATGATGCTGTGCACTTAGAGTGGCAACAAGGCAGGGTAATTCTGGGGGACGACCACTGAAGCAGCAAGATTAGTTGATTTATTTATCCAAAACACGGGAAGACTGCAGAAGGCAGAATTGGGTCCACTGTGACATTAAAAGGGAGGTCATTCCTCCAACATCAAAGGTAGAGCACTGACCCAGCACCCCCGCAACCTGCCACTAGCAAACCTGAGGACATTTCTGTCCCCCAGCAAAGTGTGTGCTCCCAGCAAAGGCTAGACTGGCAGTGGTGCTCTGACATTGAACCAGAGAATGCCTTTTCTCCTGGAGCTCTACCTCTGCCTCAGGGGACTTCTCGGAGTATCAACATGGGCTTCTTCTCGATTATTCCACCTTTTCAGAGTTGAACATCCTGCTGGTGGTTACAAGAAACTGTTCGAAACCGTGGAGGAACTGTCCTCGCCGCTCACAGCTCATGTTACAGGTTGGTCTCACCAGTCTTGAAACCATCTTCTCTTGCATTGTTGAGATCCCTTTTCCCTGGTTTTTTATTCATTGGCATCTCTCAGTGGTGGAGGTATGGGCTTTTTATGCCAGAAGCCCATTTCCTCTCATTTAGCTTTTATTTCCCTAAGCTAGAAATATGCTGCCCAACTGCAACTCCTTGGGACTGGGACTCCATCTTTGTCATCTTTAAACTGTTAGAGGCTAACTCAGTGCCTGGCATATAGTAAATATCCTAGATATGCATGTTCCATTATCCATTCCAGTTTCTGGATAAGTGAGGACCTGGTGACAAGCATCTGGAAATATTACAGTAAAGAGCGGTAGGTTTCCTGCCTGTTGATTTGCTTCCGGGTCAGACGGCTGCTCATTGCAGCTCTAGCATTTTACTGGCTGTGAACCTTGCAAGTTACTTAAACTTTCTGAGTTCCAGTTCCCTTACCTATCAAAAGCCAAACTTTTCATCATGAGGTTGTTGTGAAGACTGAATAAGATAATGGAAAGATTCACCTAGTACTCAACACAAAGCAATCAATAAGTGGTCATTATTAGTACTAGTGTTAGCATTATCCAAAAACATCGTATGACCCATGCAACATCCCTGTTTGGATATAGAAAGTCTCTTCCCTCCTGTTTCTCCTTCTGTAAAATAAGAGAGAGGAGCCAAATGTTCTTTCTCTGCCAGATTCTGATGCTTACAATATAGGTTCTAGCAATCAAATTTATGTTGGGTCATTAGTTAAGTCATGCCTTCTTAAAGGTTTTATCAGAAATATACATTCTTAGGAAGCAGGCTGCAGAAATGGAACTGCAGAAAATAATCCTTCTGTTTAAAAAAATGGTAAGGATTAAGCAAACATTGCATTTTTCAAAGGATATGAGGGCACATATCTAACTGCTTAAAATGAAAGGCTTCATGGCCTTTGTTGTGTACCCCTAATTTTGCAGACAAGGACACTGAGCCCCCAAGATGGCACATGGCAAATCCTGAACCAGAATCCAGTCTCTGATTGCCTTGTGCAATTTCTCCTTCAGCAGGTTAATCTTCATATGGACAGTAGCCCATACCCTCAAAGGAATATAGCTCTAGGCTTTAAAAAGCCAGTATTCTTGTTGTCATTTAAATGGTTTCTTCTATAGAAATACCTTTTTTTAGTGTTTTGATCCCTGTTCCTAATCCACCTTTCCTACACCTTACTCCATCAAAATACATCAAGAAATTTGACGTTTTTCTTAAAAGCGAGATGGTAAAAAGGCAAATATGTTGCTATCTGGGGAAATCTGGTGGGTGCAGAATCCCCTTTTCCTCAAGGTGCTTTTCCTTGTCTTCTTCCAACCCTTTATCCAAACTCAGGCATTGCAACGTTTCCCACCACTTGGTCTCCTAGTGAAAGGACAGTCAAGTCAGCAAGCATTTTGGAAGGGCTGCCCAGTGTGAGAGCTGGGAATGAAAATCATTGCCAGCTTTACAAAGAGGCTGCCCAATTGAGCTTCTAATATAATCACACACACACCCTTACCAGGGATGAGTCCAGCAAAGGGCTGGGCTAAGAACCAATGTTCTATGTCTCACCTTCATCACAGGCAGGATCCCCCTCTGGCTCACTGGCAGTCTCCTTCGATGTGGGCCAGGACTCTTTGAAGTTGGATCTGAACCATTTTACCACCTGTTCGATGGACAAGCCCTCCTGCACAAGTTTGACTTTAAAGAAGGACACGTCACATATCATAGAAGGTAAAGAATGCCAGGTCCTATTCCTCCTAGGGGTGGGGCCTAGCTCAGCACCTCCTCCTATGTGCTCCTCAACCTCTTGAATTCAAGAGGCTACTTATAGGTTTGCTTCCTCTCAGAATCCTGGCCCAGGACATTTGCATAGATAACTGGGAACTGTGAGATATTAAAAAAGAACCTAAGAACTAGGGCTTTCAGGTTCAATATGCTCAGCTTCAAATTTTATATCTACCAGACACCACTTGCCTAACTGGGCAAACTTTGGCAAGAAATTAATCTCTAATTCTTGGTTTTGTCATCTCTAAAATTCTACTTCAGGGTTCATTACAAGGATTAATTATTCATTATTAATTAATTATTAATAATGAATAATAATTAATTAATTCCTGGGAAATAGGAAATATTCAGTAATAAAAAGTTACTATTATTATAATTATTGTTATAATTATTAGACCATTGGTTCTCTTGACTCTTTCCTTTTTTTAATAATCAGAAAGGCCCTGGGTAGGAGGGAAGAGTGGCGCAAAGAGGGAAGGACCAAATTTTGTCATAATGATACAAGAGAAGTTTACTAAGAACAGAAGATTGGTGCTAAAAGGCTCCAAGGCCTAAGCCATCACTCCAAGTACCCATTAATACCACAATAAATACTTTGCTTTTCCTGTAATATTCAGACCTGTTAGACGCTTTGTTGATCACCACAGGTATCAGGAATTCTGAAGAGACACCATAAGGAAGAGCAAATGAAGGCTTGAGGTAATCAGGATAATTCAGACTGTAACAGAAGAGAAATAGATCAGGTCAAGCAAAAATTTAGCTAAGAAGTCAGACAAAGCTTTCATATGCCCCCTAAAGACCTTGGTACTTTTTCTTCTCCATGCCTTTGTTTCTTCATCTAGAAATTTTAAACTTTATTATATGCATTGGAAGAAATGCAAAATCAGATTTTAATTGGCTTTCCACATGAGAAATCCTAGGCAACGTATGGGATATGGTTACAGAGTTCTGTCTATACAAGATACTGGATTCAAGAACACCTACTTTTAAAACCAGCAAAATAAATTTTTAAACTGCAGGAAAAAAACAAAGAGTGACAAAAGGGAGATTGAAAGGACTATAATTCAGCACACCATATTCTGTATTTCTCCATTCAGTGTTAGGTTGATGGGTTATAGGCTACAGGAAGTCAGAGGTCCTATGTGAACCACCCACAGAGGCTGCATAGTGTGATATGGAGAAATGCGTTTCCCAGCCCTGGCCAACTTGAGTTCTAACCCAGTTCTATGACATATGCCAATCACTTAATTGCTCTACTTGGACATGACAAGTCTAAGCCATGAGCCTCAATTTCCTTATGTCATTGTGAGGTTTATAAGACTTAAATTTAAGCTCATAGCACATTATCTCTTTCTCTCTCAGTCACCCTGAGAAAGTTACTGAACAATGCTCTACATTCTTCATGTTGTGGATTTATGGTTCCAACTTGTTAAGGACATATGCAATGACCATTCTCAGTTCCATATGGACCACACTGATTGTCCCTGCCTATGACACTTTCCCATGTCTCCATGTCCTTCAGGTTCATCCGCACTGATGCTTATGTCCGGGCAATGACTGAGAAAAGGATTGTCATAACGGAGTTTGGCACCTGTGCTTTCCCAGATCCCTGCAAGAATATATTTTCCAGGTTACTGAAACTTGACTGCATGTTATTAAAGACATTTTACATTAGCCCTTTTCTCTCACAGCTTGAAAGTTACTGGGCTGAAAAATCCATTTGCTTCTGCAGGTTTTTTTCTTACTTTCGAGGGGTGGAGGTCACTGACAATACCCTTGTTAACATCTACCCAGTAGGGGAAGATTACTATGCCTGCACAGAGACCAACTTCATTACAAAGATTAATCCTGAGACTTTGGAGACAATTAAGCAGGTAGGACACAATGCTCTGGCAACACTGCTCAAGAAGTTAGAATTTGCAGTTTAGAATTAACTGCACTTTGGGGGAAAGAACATGAGACCCAGATAGATGAAGTTTCACCTCCTTGCTTTATCATCAACTACTAACTATGTGACACAGGGCAAACTTTGTTTCTTCATCTATGAAATTTTAAACATTTATTATACAGGTTGGAGGAAAACCTTATAAAATGCCTAACATATCCATTCATTCGTTCATTCATTCATTCATTCATTTGTGACACAAATATTGAGTCCCTTCCATATATCAGAACTCATACCAGATGCAAAGAATATATCAATAGGAGAGACAACCCAGGTAAGACAAGAATTTGGAATAAATTGTTTAACTAATGGGAAGCTACTGCAAGTTTTTGCTTGGCGAAACAGTATAAGCAGAGCCATGCTTTAGGATATTTAATCTGGAAGCCATGCATAAACCATATGGGAGGACAAAAGAGATAAGGGATAGCTGGGAGACAAGTTAGGTAGAATTTAAGATCAGAACTAGAAATTCAGTATAGTAGAAATGGAAAGGAAAAAATAGCCCCAACCCTAGGCCTCAATGTCACTAGCTAATTTATAATTCTCAGCAGACTATTTACTAAGACTTAACATATCCTCTTCGATAGCTCTCTCTTATTTTTAATGTATGTTTGCAATCATATAAGACTATGTGTTAGATCATTTGGAGAAGAACTGAAAATGAATTCTAAACCATTCATTTAACTCTGATGAGTGAATCTGTACTCAAATTGCTATGGTAATATAATTGCAAATGTAAAGTTCATGTAAGGCTCCAAAATAGCCTTTACTAGGGGGTCAAGCTTCATTGTGAGCCTCACCGTGCCTTGACTTCATATAAAAATACAGTTTTAGGGGCGCCTGGGTGGCTCAGTGGGTTAAGCCGCTGCCTTCGGCTCAGGTCATGATCCCAGGTCCTGGGTTCGAGCCCCGCATCGGGCTTTCTGCTCAGGAGGGAGCCTGCTTCCTCCTCTCTCTCTCTGCCTGCCTCTCTGCTTACTTGTGATTTCTCTCTGTCAAATAAATAAATAAAAAATCTTTAAAAAAAAATACAGTTTTAGAATTTGAGATTCTTTTATTAACTATTACTAAAATAGCCTCCTAATAAGTACCTTTGCCTCCAGACTGATTCTCTTAAATACAACTTCCCTAATTCAGTAGAAGCAATTTTTCTCAAATGCAAGTAGAAATGTGTTTCTCTATCTGAGGCACCCACAGTTCCCAAGATAAAGTCTAAACAGGGCTTTGTGGCTGGCTGGTTCTTATTTTTCCTCCCCCATGCATACCTTTCACAGCAGCCATGTTTAATGACTAGTAATCCCCAAACAGCACCTGCTATTTCACAATTCAGTGCTTGTACATTAGGATTCCCACTCCCTGTAATATCTGTCTTCCTTCTCCACCTGGCTCTTACTTGTCTTTCCAAACATTAGTTGGAGTCATTGCCCTTGGGAAGCCTGGCCTAATCTCCCAGTCTGGGTTAGATGACCCTTCAGATACTGTTTTGCATTTACCAGCAATGTACTGTATTATATACCAGCTTATTGGTCTAACAGTGCTACCAAATAGAACTTTGTACAATGATGGCAGTGTTCTATATATGCATTGTCCCAGTCCTACTGAGTACTTGAAATATGGCTAATGTGACTGAGGAACTGAATTTAAAATTTTACCTAATCATAATCAATCCACATTAAATTACATGTGGCTACCATATTAGACAGCACAAGTCTAGACTCACGTTCTTGACCCTGGCACAGTAATCATAGAAGTTTAATGAGTATATGAGGAATGATTGAATGAATGAATGTCTATTCTATTATGTAAATAAAAATGCTAAAAACTCCCTTTAAAACATATTCTCCTAATTAAATAGAAAGAATTTTGGTTAAATATATACCTCATCAATTATCCATTCAATAAATCTGTATTGAGTAGGTCACAGGTACAAATTCTAGTGCTGATTTTGCCAGCATGTGGCTCTGTATCCTTGAAAAAGTCACCTGACCTCTCTTGGACTTCAATTTCTCTTTCTGTAAACAGAGAGATTTATGCTAGATTTGTGATTCTGAATTTCCTATGAGACTCCAAATCGAATTAAAGTGCTAAATCTTTTCTCCAAAAACATTTGCATTTTAATTCCAGGAGATTCATGGTTCTCCTGAAGTCTATTTAGGCTGACTCTATACTAAATAGAATCCTGGGATTTCTTTCACTTCCAAATTTATACTCTGTGCAAGCCACTGGATTTGGTATTTAGGTTATAGTGTACAAAATTGCCATTTTCATAAAATAAAAATTATTGTATATCTCAGCAATCTCACACAATTCATCTAATACAATAAGGGGGATATAAAGAAATCCCAGGATTCACATTATCAGTTTGAGGGCAAGTTGCATGTGCAGAAGGAAAGTAACTAACCAGAGCAGTGTATGGGGTACATGGAAGAACACAGTCAAGAAGATCTCCAAGATTTCAGAGGTGTGGGGGAATCAGCATGAGGGTCAGAAGAGAGCTCTGCACTATCAACAAGAATTCAGGCAGACTTAAAGAGGGTAGAACCCAGGGAGATGGAAAAAAAGAGAAAATGTGCTTTGGGTGAGGATACAAGTGGCAGCCGTAAGGTCAGGCCTAGGGACCAAGGGGTAATACAGCCTTTCTCTTTACATGGATGACATCTGCTCTGCTTCCCTAGGTTGATCTTTGCAACTATGTGTCTGTCAATGGAGCCACTGCTCACCCCCATATTGAAAGTGACGGAACTGTTTACAACATTGGTAATTGCTTTGGGAAAAATTTTTCAATTGCCTACAATATTGTAAAGATCCCTCCACTACAAGCAGGTCAGTTTACCAATTTGACTCTTCTTAAAACAAGTATCTATATTGTGTTACTGGAAAATTACTGGAAATGGGATACCATATCAGACTATCAGGATCGCACTACAGATGCACAGTTAAATTCCTTTCAGATTGCCTTTTGCACCATCCTCCAGGGACCAATGCCCAGAAGCATCATAGCAGAAAATGACGACTTGGAAACATAGAAAGCAAGTGGCCAAATCGTATTCTACAATGTTTCAAAAATGTAGTGTATATTAGTATCTGATCATGTAAGAGTTAGATTGAAGTTCAGGAAATACTTACTGAGCTCTTGTTCATGTGCCAAGCAAAATTAAATTTCTAAACAAACATGTGTATGCATAATAGCACACACACATATATGAGAAGGTACTAACTATTTTGTGTGTGTTTAATTCTCAAAGCCACAAACAAACCTATTAACTCATACTAACATTATGGAGGAAGAATACTAAAACAGAAAAGAGAGTCCTCTTCAGAATTCTCCATTCATCCTTCATTCACTGCCAGAAATTTGATAACCATCTTGGCGACAGAATTATTTGAACATATATGGATTTTTGTTTGGTATTGCATAGCCTGGATCTTAAGGTGTGGTCCCTGGACCGCAGAATCACTTGGAAAGCTGCTAGAAATCCAGAGTCCCACCCATGGTTGACTAAAGGAGAAATTCTGGGTGTGGGCCCACAGTTACTATTTTAAGAACCTCTTTCTGTGATTCTGATGTACACTAAGGTTTGAAGACCACTGACATAGTTAGGAAACAAACTTTTCTGTGCATAAGAATTACCGTACAGAACTAATGACACAAACCTACATACATGACACTTTATAGGTAACTTAAGAGATTACGAAAGGCATTTTAAGCATACTACTGTGTGCTGACTTGGCACCTACCAGTTGTTAAGAGGCGACTCCACTGTCCTCTGCCTGCCACAACACTGAGTACACTTTTCCAAATCTGCTGCTGTTTGGATTTTCCAGGGTGACTGCAGCTTCACATGAAATTTCCCTAAGAAATGCCAAATGACTGAGAAAATGAAAATAAGCTCTAAAAACAAAAAATCAAGATCTGAAAATGTATTTCTTTACTTGCATAAGCTGTTCTGAATGCATTGTATTAAAAGAGAAAAAAAGAGGCTTTTCCAAAGCCTTTTAAAACCGCTTTATTTCAGACAAGGAAGATCCAATAAGCAAGTCAGAGGTCGTTGTACAATTCCCCTGCAGTGACCGATTCAAGCCATCTTACGTCCATAGGTAATTTGAAGGCCTGCTATGAATCTTCAGGAAAACTCAAGTTTAAAGATCTGCTTCGCCTACCTTTGATACCAATCCTGATCACGACATTTCCTTGTAGAAACCTAAATTTAAATGTAATTAATTTCATGTAGGCACTGTTGATTCATACCTCATGTGCACATATTTCTTTGTGGTTTGAGAATCAGTCCTTCCCATTCACAAGTCTATTTGTGTTTCTGAACAGTTTTGGTTTGACTCCCAACTATATTGTTTTTGTGGAGACGCCAGTCAAAATTAACCTGTTCAAGTTCCTTTCCTCATGGAGTCTTTGGGGAGCCAACTACATGGATTGTTTTGAGTCCAATGAAACCATGGGGGTAAGTCATGCATTTATTTGTCACGTTTAGGATTCTGAAGATGGCGTTTCATAATGTATACTGTTTTCCTTTTTAAATGCATCAAAATATTTTCCTCACTTTTCAAGGTTTGGCTTCATATCGCTGACAAAAAAAGAAGAAAGTACCTCAATAATAAATACAGAACCTCTTCTTTTAATCTCTTCCATCACATCAATACTTACGAAGACAAAGGGTTTCTGATTGTGGATCTCTGTTGCTGGAAAGGGTAAGAAAGGACATGTGATAATGTTACATCCCCAGTCATGCCTAAAAATTAGGGGCCTTTTTCAGAGATGCTGCTCTCAATATTTAATATGAATTACAGCTTTAAAAAAAAAAACGCAAGAAGTATGCTTAAGTCACAGAATATAATTGAAAAAGCAGTAGGGAGGCTAGTTAATCAGAAGCACTTGCAAACTGAACATCAAAACCATGGCTAGTGATTGAAAACTGATCAGGTCTATGAACCTGAACTGAAAATCAGAGATGCTATGACCTGATAAGTGAATTTAAACTTAACCTCACTGCAACTTGACATGTTCCCTTGCTGGGGCCTTGAACTCCACCCACTCTAGGTTTGGGAGAAAGAGGCATGCTTTCTTGAGAATAATACCAAGTCACTAAAAAGACAGTAGCCCCTAAAGACACAGAATGATGATGGAGAAACAGAGCAGATAGTATCAAAAGCTGCTGTTATTTAAACATATCGGTGAGGCAGATTTGTTTTGTTTGGTTTGGTTTTCATGCAGCATGGACAGGAGAAAATGGCTCTAATATACTTGGGTCATTAGCAGTTCCTGGGTAGGAGAATAAAGAACAGGCAGGTTGGGACGCCTGGGTGGCACAGTCAGTTAAGTGTCCAACTCTTGGTTTCAGCTCAGGTCCTCATCTCAGGGCCATGGGATCAAGCCCGACCTCAGCTCTACACTCAGCTCAGCTCAGAGTCCACTTAAGAGTCTCTCTCTCTCTCTCTCTCTGCCCTTCCCCCCTTTCCATACCCCTTACCCCATGCTCATTCACCCGCTCTCTCTCTCTCACTCTCTCTCTAAAACAAATAAATAAATCTTAAAGAAAAAAAAAAAGGAACAGGCAGGCACTTGTTCTTTTAAAAGGCATGGATCATCTCTCTGGAATTATTTGCTCATGTCTGACTTCTTACTTTTGCAGATTTGAATTTGTTTATAATTACTTATATTTAGCCAATTTACGTGAGAACTGGGAAGAGGTGAAAAAAAATGCCAGAAAGGCTCCCCAGCCTGAAGTGAGGAGATATGTGCTTCCTCTGAATATTGACAAGGTAACTGCCCTCTACACAGATTTCAGAGATATCCAGATTTGTTCTCCTGCCTTATGTTTATACATAAAATCTTGAAACTTCAGAGCTGGAAGGAACTTTAAAAATACACTAATTTAAAAATACACTAATTCAACTCCCATCATTTAACAAATGAGGAAACTGGAGCTTAGAAGAGTGACATGACTTAGCAAAAGCCAAGTGCAGCAGAGCCAAATTAAAAAACCAGGTTTTGATGCTATATCTGCTGTTCTTTCATTTGTAAAATCCTTTCAAAATATATTTTCTCAGTGAATAGCACAGACCACTGATTCTTAGGATCCTCTATCAATAATATAAATAATTTAATTTAAGTTATTTGAAATTATAAAGAAATGAAGGATTAAAAAGTACTCTTTTAGGGAAATCAGCCCATTATTTTGATTTTCTGCAAACCTTCGAAAAATATCAGTAGAGGACAAACATCATCAATAGCCTTTGGTGGTCATCTTTTTATTTCTACTTTTTCTTCCTTGTATTCAGTGGCTGTCTTTTTAAAATATTAGACTAACATCAAGAAGTTTTTGTGTGATAGAATGCCAGTCAAAACCAAGACAAATAGAATTTTCACAATGGATACATGAGCATACACTGTCATTTGTGTACATATGAGATATATACACAAAAATGGGTAAGGCAGCTACATGGAATGTAAAACATTGTACTCAAAGCTAGATCAAATATAGTGGAAAATAAACCCAATTTAGAACTAGACACTACAGCTCTTAAGCAAGTTTGTAAACTCTATAAGGATAAGAAAGGAAGAGGAAGTTGAGGTGGGGCATTAGGTAGTTAGTTAAATGAGCTTCTTCAAAAGCAGAGAGGTGTTAATAAACCAAACTTAATGTAGAAATACAAAGTGGTTGGTAGAGCAAAGGAGAGATGGGCATTGGGCAGAGGGACTGGAAAGAAGGTTGGAATGATATTGTATGAGGCTTTAAGTACTCTAACTTTGCCCCTGGGAAGCAGATCTCTAGTTACATAGCTGAGTGTCTACAAAATACCAAATGAATGAGTCTAATGATTTTAGTAAAATTTGATTTTACTAGTGATGAGAAAATCATAATCATCTTTAAATTAAGATCACCTAATTTAAATATGACTTACCTCACTCTCTTCACATCCAAGAATAGGAAAAAGGAAAGATTTTCATATATATGTAGTCATCACTGCCTGAAGAAAGACCACCCAATAATGAAATAGAGAACCTCGGTGACAAAAAAATGTTTAATGTCATCCTAGACCCTTCTTTCACTCTCTCCCAATAGTTATGAATTAACCACTGTTAACACAACATTGTATGACTTATTCCAGTGGGTACATCACGAGGATATGCTCTTGTTCTCCAGGAACTCATTACCTAGTGTATTGGGGAGGAGGAAGGTGATTTGGCAATGATAACACATGTTAGCATGAGACAAGTCGTGGGAAGGAAGCATAGAGTACTTTGGCTCTTCAGACAATGAACGGTCATACTTGTTTGGAGAGATTCATGAAACACAGTCATTTGCAATATTCTGGCAGAAGATACTGAAGCACATCAACTTAAGACAGGAGGCATAGTTTGAGAAAAGACAGAAGTGGGGCGGGGCAGAAGAGCAGAGGGAACTGACTGCAATCCAATTAGAACATAAGCACACATAGTGGACTAAATGAGGTGGGATTTTTAAAAATTTTAAAAAGCAAACTTGTAGTCTTCAAAAGCTTTAAGGCCAGGCTAAGAGGTTGTACTTTATTTGGCAGTGAAAGTCTCTGAACAGAAGAAAACCGCATTCAGAGCTGGTGGAATGGGTACCAGGTGTGCTGACTTTCTCTTCAACTAAATGCCTGGCTTCCCCAGGCAAGTCACTCAACCACTCTAAGTTCAGTTGCCTGCTCTGAAACCTAGCTAAATTGGACTAAATAATAACAAGGGTCATTTGCACCTTTAAAAACTTAATTTTCTAAAATAAGTCTGTGTTGTGCCTAAGAGATACTGGAAGTGTAGAAAGGACAGAGATAGGACCCTGGGGTACAAGACAGTAAATTCACTCAGGCAGGCAAGAGAATAATGTAGTGATCCTAGGAACAGGCAAACATGGATGAAAATAAGAGTTCCTCTAGGTGGAATTAAAAGGGTCTTGCATTTGATTGGACTGCAGAATGAATTAAATCTTAGACATGCAAAATATCATAGAGATCCCGTAAGCCTACATGTCTAGAATAGTGATACTTTTGGAAATAGGGATATTTCCAAATAGGGATATTCCAATACAGGCAGATCAGGTATGGAGAAAAACATGAAGCATAGAACTATAAGGAAGGGAAAGGATAAGGAGGTTCACTTCAAGTCATACAGAGCCAGGCTTGAGTTTTAGCTCTGCCACTTACTAACTGAGTGATTTAACCTTAAATTTCCTTCTATCTATAAGGAGAAACACTGAACCTTTTTAAATGTCCTTTTCCTAATCTATACCCATCTTACAGAGTTTTTGTGGCTGATACATGAATTGGTATATGTTAATTATTAAATAAAGCCCTTGAAAAAAATATGTAGCCCTTGACACAAAGTAAATATCAAATAAATATCCCCTATCATCAGCAGCAACAACAACAAAATCAGTATCAAAACATCTTCATGAAAGATACCTCATAGGCTTCTACACATCAATGAAGGACCTTGTGAGGTCAATCAGGGTTGATAGTTACTGATGTTGAAATGATGATCAAATATATGAGATTAGATAGATGAGACTGCTAGCAAGGAGAAGTCATACTTTAGAATAAATTTTAGAAAAGAAACATACACATTTGCTTATTTTAAAAATGAAGAATTTGATAGCCTAGAAAAGACCAAGAAAAATAAGGTTAGCCAGACACGGAAGTTTGGGAGGTCTCATGTAAGAGAGTACAAAAAAGAGAAGCGAGGAAGAGAGAGAGAGAGATAGAGAGATAGAGAGAGAGAGAGAGAGAGAGAGAAAGTCACCAAATAGCCCTACCTGGAGCTAAGAGGAAAAAAAATCCCACATTGGATAGGGCAAGAGGGTTTCATCAGTGCCCCTTGCTATCGGCAAGTTAAAAAGGATGAAGACCAAAAGTCAAATACCAGATTTGGTGATCTCCAACAGATGAGGTTGAGAGAGGGAGAAATCAGGACTCAAAGGTCAGCAACTGGTAGGATGTGGGAGCAGTTACTGTAAGTCCACACTTCGGAAAATGTGGCAGGGAAGGGGAAAATCGGTCATAAATTGGGAGGAGAGGTAAGAAAGATATTGAGGGAAGGGCTAAGGAGAGGAAAGAGTATAAGATGAGTGAAGTTTCCAGTTTACTAATTAGATAATGGTAGTATCTTTAAAATATGTCTTTATATATTTTTTAATAGGTGGTACATTTAAATAGTCAAAAATCAAAATGATATGCAGAGGTACACACTGGGAAATCTCACTCCACCCTCCACCTGCATCCAGTCTGTACCATCCCCGTTCACTCCCTATGTGTAACTTTTCATGTTTTTCCTTTTCTTTGGTTTGTTTATGCAAATATAAGAAAAATATATATATATATATTATTATTTCCCATTCTCATACACAAAAAGTTATTTTCTATATCCACTGTTTTCTTCCCTGCTTTCTTCATTTAACAATATATAGGCTAAAGATCTTGCTGTTTTCAACTACACAGTGTTCTTTCTGTAAACATACCCAAGTCTCTCATTGCTGCACAACAGAATTGTTTCCAATCTTTGGCTATTACCAATAATGTGATAAGGAATAACTTTGTATGTATGTCATTTCATACATTCACAGATATATGAATAGATTAGATCCTCAGAAATGAGATTTTGGGTTAAAGGAAAAATGCATCTGTTAAAAAAAAAAAAAGTGGGTGGGTAGCAAAAATGAGCTAGTTTGTTGGGGAAAGCAAGAATAATGTTAAAGATTTCTTACATAAAAATTTTAATTTAGTAATAGAAAAAATAAGATAGAATGAAGATAATCAATTTAAACTTACAAGTATATAGATAATATGTCTGACGTAAGCATTTGATCTCTTCTTCCCCAAAACACAACAAAGTGCCTTGAGGTTCTATTTCACAAAATCTCATAAAATTCTCATCATTTCTGTATTTGCTCCTTACCTCCTATCCCTTCCCTATCTTAAGAATCTTTTATTTCCTCTTAATCAATGATACACCCTCAGAAAAATCCCCTCTATCCTCTTTTCAGAATGTTCTTTTCACATTCTTTACTTTAAAATCAAACGTGGGTAAGAGCGATGAATCACAGACCTGTACCCCTGAAACAAATAATACATTATATGTTAATTAAAAAAAAAAAAAAACCTGGGACCACCTGCATGGCTCAGTCAGTTAAGTGTCTACCTTCAGCTTGGGTCATGGTCTCAGGGTCCTGGGATGGAGCTCCACGTCTGTCTCCAAGTTCAGTGAGGAGCCTGCTTCTCCTTAACCCCCTGCTTGTGCTCTCTCAAAGAAATAAATAAAATCTTTAAAAAACAAAAACAAAAAGCAAAAACCTGCCTCTCTCCTAAAGACACTGATCTCTCCAGTCTCTTCCTACAGCCCTTATACCTCTTGACCTAGGGTTACTGTAGGTATCTGTTCTACTTCTCTGTTTCCAGATTCACTGTTCCTTCCATCCACTCTTAATATATTCCAATTTTAATCTCATTTCAGCTAATCTCAATTCAGCTAAGGGATATATACATATATTCACCCCTCATTACTGTTGTTGTCTATGAACCACCACTGCCTCACTTCCCTTCTTGGCCCAATATCACACTCCCCAGATCTACTGACTCTTGGTCATTTCCATATACACATCATAGGTGATTCTTCCAACAACCTGGCCTCTCAGTTCCTTGACCTCTTCCACTGATCTTGTCCTCCATTCTATGTCAACTACTCACTCCCCATAGTCATACACTTGACCCTGCCATTACCTATGACTGTGCTTCTTCCATAATCTTAGTTTCATGCATGATATGCTCTGACTACCACCTTCTATCTTTCAAGATCACTTGCCCTACTATGATTCCCACCAGAAACCTCCAATCCCCTGAACTTACTACCTTCTTAACATACCTCACTCCCCTGAGAACTTACTTTTCCTCATTACTTAACTAAAATTCCATTGTCAACAATTTCAATCTTATATAGATTCTCACTTCTCTTGCCTCCTTCTTACTTTATTGAACTCATTTGTCAAAACAACAATTCCCCCTAGTTAAATCCAACTCTCCACCCACTCTACACTTGTATCTCTAAGGATGAAATTAAGTGCTGAAAACACACAATCATGTTAATTAGTTCATTTTTAAATATATGACCACAAACCTCACCGCTACATTTCTCAACTTCATTTACTCTCCCACTTTGCTAGTTAAGTATTTCACACCCTCCCCTCTTCAATCTTCTAACACCTCCCACCTCCACACTCATACTCAGCTGATGGCTCTGCTTCCTATTTTATTGAAACAAATGAAAGAAATCAAAAAAGAATGTTAGACTCCTGCCACCACATGTACCCGCCCACCAGCATCTGTACTTGTATTGAATTATCTATCATCCCACCCAGAACTAGTCCTTCCCATTTTCCCTTCCTTACCCACTCAAGGACATCACTCAAGTGATTCTCTTCCCTCTCCTTTATCATTACTTTCCCTTCTTTCTCATTTGGTCACTCATATCGTGCTATTATTTTGCCCTCTTACAAAATCCTTCTCTTGACTCTTCTTGCCCCCACGAGCTATCTTCATTCTTTTTTTTATAGACCCCTTAATGTCGGAGGGCATCAGAACTCAGCCCTTCATTCTATCTTCTGTTTGTACATTCCCTCCCTTTGTAAAGACTCATGCTTTAAAGCAGCCTACATTTACATTTTCAACTTACCTTTCAATTCAAGATTTATATATGCTACTGTGAATTCCATGTCTCCCTTTGAATGTCTAATAGACCTCTCAAGCTTAATAAGATGAAATCTAAATTTCTTCTCTTCCTCTACCAAAAAAAATTTACCCCACCTGCAGCAGTCCCCATCTTTGTTGAGACAGCTTCAACAATGAATTTTCAGGCCAAATACCTTGGAGTCATCCCCGACCCCTGTCTTGAGTTCATGCCTCTTCCCTACCCCATAGCCTATCTATCAGGAAAACCTCATGGCTCTGCCTTCCACTTCTCACTGACTCCAGTGCTACTAGCCTAGTCTGAACTACTCTCTTCTTTTGGCTAGACCACTGGACAAACTGGTGTCCCCATTTCTGCTCTTGCATCCCTCTACTCCCAAGGGTAGTCTCAAGAGAACAGCCAGAGCAATTCTTTTAAATATTATAGCATGTCAATCCTCTGCCCCAAATCATTCTATGGCTTCCCATCTCTCACTCAGAGTAAAAGACCAAGTCCTCCCAATGACCTAAAAAGCTGTACACAATCTCTCCTCTACATTCTCTCCTGTTTCTCTTCCCCAGGCTCAGAAACAGTTGCAGCCACACCAGTTTCTTGAATGTTCTTCAAGCACATTTGGCATCCTCCTACCTTAGGCCTTTACGCTGTTTTCTTTGTGTAAATGTTCTTCCCTAAATATCTAAGCTGTTTGTTTCTTCACTTCCTACAAGTTTTGTCCCAAATGTCATCTTTTCAAGGAGGCCCACCCTGACCACCTATTAAAATTATAACTCACCTACACCTCACATTTTTGATCCTCCTAACTCCACTGTATTTTTTCTCCCCATACTCATGATATATTATATACTTTATTAATTGTATTAATTGTTTATGTCCCCAAATAAGAATGCAAGCTTCAGGAACCTGATTCTCTGAATTCTTCCAAACATCTAGGATAGAGTCGAGCACAAAACATGTATTCAAGTATTTGATACAGGTATTAAAAAATAAATGTGTTCTTAGAAAGAGCTCATGGTATGCATTCCTTTCACATAAGAATCTGAAAACCACCAGGCAGGGTGAGGGAGTGACAAGAGATCTTAGACAACATCTGCTCCAATAGTTTTCTTATATGCATTTTTTTCTTTTTGACAACAGAACTGTATGTTTTTTTTTTCAAGCAAAATCAAAATATATCCTAACTGTAAGTGAGATAAACACTATAAATGAATCCAAAGAGTTTGAAGTCCTTTGCTGGTCTTAAAAAAAAAAAAAATTTCTCAGAGGCCCTTCCTCAGAGCCTTACATTTTCTTTAAGGACATTCTCATTGTACAGATGTGAAGGCCTAGAGGTTACATGACTTTCCCAGTGATACACAGACAGTGACCAACACAGGTACAGGCGATTGTGTTGCTGGCTTACCTTTCTATACCATTCTAAAAGAAATGCATACCATGAGCTCTTTCTATAGCTATAGCTTTTTGTACTGCTCCTCCCTACACATTTACTTAAGAAACAAAAAATGGAGGAGACAAAACTCAGGAAGACTGAATTTATGGCTGCTTGATTTTTCTTTCCTTCTCACTGAGGTGTCTGTTATCCTTTTTCCTTAGGCTGACACAGGCAAGAACTTAGTCACACTCCCCAACACAACTGCCACTGCAATTCTGTGCAGTGACGAGACCATCTGGCTGGAACCTGAGGTTCTCTTTTCAGGGCCTCGCCAAGGTGAGATTGATTTAGAGAGGGAACAAATTGTCTTTTTCAGAGATTTTTTCAGAGTTTTCCTAAGCATGTTCTCTATTTTGTAGCATTTGAGTTTCCTCAAATCAATTATCAGAAGTATGGAGGGAAACCTTACACGTACGCATATGGACTTGGTTTGAATCACTTCATTCCAGACAGGGTAATTAATCCATCTTACCTAATACTAGAAAAGTAGTTTGAGTCATA
Organism: Lutra lutra; assembly: GCF_902655055.1. Taxonomy (NCBI): domain Eukaryota; kingdom Metazoa; phylum Chordata; class Mammalia; order Carnivora; family Mustelidae; genus Lutra; species Lutra lutra. The sequence goes on from NC_062281.1 coordinate 140,891,473, forward strand.
TACTAGTCAAGTAAAGCCCATCGACTGATTAACTGATTTTTGTTTCTCACAAGCAGCTCTGTAAGCTGAACGTTAAAACTAAAGAAACGTGGGTATGGCAAGAACCTGATTCATATCCATCAGAACCTATCTTTGTTTCTCACCCAGATGCCTTGGAGGAAGATGATGGTAATGAAAGCAATGGATGTATCTGAACACTTTCTTTTTATTGGAGTTCTATATGCTAGTGCATTAGGAGTCACAGTGATTACTCCCTTATGTCCAGATATGATCCTTAATACTACTGAATTCAATGCAGCATGAAAGAATTTAAGCTTATTAGAAAATGAGTTTCATCTTGTGGCCAAGCTCATTGATTACTCATGGGAAAATGTTAAAGCACCATCTGGTGTCATAATGGAACATCAATGTCTGCTCTAGATGAAGGCGGGAAGGATGAAGAAAGAACAGCATGAATTCAAGGGTGTTGCCTTTGCTGACCTAGATAAATTTCTGAAAAAGGATAGAGTTTGAAGGAGAGAAATTGAGTATTCTAATAGATCAAAGAGAATAAGAATGGGGCTTTGTGCCTCTGCTTTGGGTTTCTTCTTTTAGTAAGCTGGAGCCATAGCCTATAACACAGTCATTCAATGACAAAGCATCAGTCTTTGTTAACTATTGATTAGCTGGGACAGGAAGGTAGATGACACTATCTGGGATTAAAATTTGGAAAGCCACAGAGAAATGAGTAAAAGAACTATGGAGCCATTTCCTGCTAAATGATTTTACATATACAGTCCATCTGGACAAAACTGCAAAGGGTTTGTTCACGTTTTGTTGGATGGAAGTAAGCTTCTAGCTAGGTCTTAGAAAGTACAGAAATAATATACCTTACTGCTTTCAAAGCCTTTTAATATATTTTTTCACTTGATTGTCACAACACGTTTTTTTTGTAATAGGTTATGTTGAATCTTATGTTACAGACAAGAGCACAGATCTATTCATCAATAGAATTTAATGAACACCTACTATGTCCTAGTAATTGGAGTAGCTATTGGAAATCAACAGTGGACAAGACAGATATGGTCACTCCCTTTCTGGAGCTTACAGTCTAGGGAACATAAAGAGTTTGAAAGATCCATTCAGGGTGGTGGTATAGACAGATGGTGGATGAGTCAGGGCAAGATATCAAATGATACGGTTTTCTTTATTTGTCAATGTCAATACCTCCTATATTATTTCAGTGACATTTAGCCTATGGTCCTGGGCTTTTTTTTTTTTTTTTTTAACATTGCCTTATTTACTTTTGATTAACAGGTGTAGTTCTGAGTGTGGTGGTGAGCCCTGGGGCAGGACAAAAACCTGCTTATCTTCTGATTCTGAATGCCAAGGACTTGAGCGAAGTTGCCAGGGCTGAAGTGGAAATTAACATCCCTGTCACCTTTCATGGATGGTTCAAAAAATCCTGAGCACATTCTAGCACATTATATTTCTATTGACAAAACCAGAAAAACAGTCGGGTCTGCAATCAAATTCTGTTCAATTTTAGCCTGCTGTATTACATCGTTTTAACTTGCAGATGCACACAATTTTGCAATATTTTACAGAAAGCACAGAGTTTAGCAAGCAATTCCTTAAAAAAAAAAGCAGCACAAATTTTAGATAATCATACTCTCTCTGTGAGACAGGCGGACCATAACTAAAAACTCTTTATATATTTATCAATCAAATAGAAAATAAATGTGGATTTATTAAGCTTTTTTTCCCTACTGTAAAAGTATATTTTAGGTATCTATCTTCTCCAATTATTTTTTAACACTTAAAAGCCAAAGTTCTCTACAACTGATTTGTATATGGCTTCCCTAAGGCAAGGTAGTACCATGCAAAAAGGCTTAATTACTAAATGTCAGACCAAACTTTTTCACAACCAGGGACTATCATCTAAGAGTAATCCTAGTAATAAGTATATGTATATATATATATTACTGTTACAAGATTCTCAAGCTTTATGAATTTTAACATTTCCATTCAATATAGGCAATTACTGATTATTTCTGATTTTACAATAAAGCCTATCTCTAATCGACTGACAGCTCTAACGAAATAACATCACAGAGATAAGTTATCTATTAAAAGCTTACATAACATCAAAGCACTTACATATAGTAGTGACTATAATTTTTGAAATACTTACAAATATAATTTCTACTTAAAATCAGAGTATAAGATAATGCCAGGGGGTTATACTATGTTGTCTCATGTTTAATTATATATAAGCACTGTGCAATCAGCTGACCTAAGCAAAAGACAAAGAGAGAAAAAGAGAAAATATTAAAATTAGTATTCTGATATTAATACATTCAAGTACTTTTATTTTAAAAATTATTCTCTTATTGCTACATGTTGCAAAAAATGGAGAATGACAAAAAATTATATTCTATATCTTAATCCTGGTATGTATTTTATACTAAGTATTACACATCATTGTGCTTAAGATAATCACCATTGTGTTTGACTAAGTAAAAATAGCTTGAAGGAACAGACTGACTAGGGTATTTGATGCATCTATTTGATTTCTTTATTTAGAATAAAATGCAAACTCATTTTTAAAATTATAAATACTCATTGAAACATACTTCTCCAAGAAAATTTAAAATTACAGAAAAGTAGAAATTATAAAGTAAAATCATACAGAGCTCATCTAAGCTCAACTACTATTAAGATTGGGGGCTATTCTTTTCTTTTTTCCTCCCATGGATTTTAATTGTAATCATTGTTTCATTGTGCCTAGTTCCTAGCTAGAATTAGAAATTTCACAAAAGAAAAGAAAATGCCAGAGAGTAACATGGAATGTGTGAGCGTAGATAAACACCAACCTGTTAGTTTTTGTCTCTAGACACGGCACATGAACATAATTCCACAGAGAAGGCTATTTACCCATTTCTTTTAAAAATGCAGGAAATAAGTTACTGAATAATTACGAAGTTTTGTGCTTGATAAAATTTCCCTATTTAAGAGAATTCCTAACGCTGCCCTTTCCTACATTTGCCAATCACTCCTTGCCTTATTCCTTCCTATTCATTTTCCATGAAGAAAGTCTTGCACTTCAGTGTGCCCACCTCCCTTCCTTGTGCAGGATCTCACTGTGAGCACTGTGCTCTGCGGAGATTGCCACAGTGTTTGTGAAGACAGAAGAGAGGTAGATCTAACTAAAGCAACATCCTGCCAATACCATTTCACCAAAATTGGAATTCTCTATATAATCATTGCTAATATTATGCCAAAAAGGCTTAGGAGCTGCCTTTTAAGACCAAAAAATGGAAGATGGGCTTTAAATTTTTTAATTAAAATAAGGGAGGCTTAAGTCAGGAAAGAAGGACTAATTTGGAAATGCAGATTGAAGAAATTAAGGAACCTGCTTTCTAAGAACCAGAGCTACTCATTTAGAGGATCTAGAGAACCACATCCCAAGTATAAACAAATAAATCTGTTTTAAGGAAAAAAATTCAACTGAATTAAGACAAATAAACCTGTTGATAAGTAGTTATTTTTAAAACAAGTTGTTTGAGAACTTTATTTTTTCCATTTTTATTATATTTGTCATAGCCATGTCAATCAACTTTGGAAAATATCATCAAAGGCTTATTAAAAACTGACAATTTTTTGTCTTATGGCAGATAATCTAGACAAAGTCCCTGTGCTGTATTCTAAACCAGAAAATACCAATAGACAAAAAGGCAGCCTACTTTCCAAGTATTCCATCAACCCACAGTCTGGCTAAAGAACAAAATGGAGTGCTTTCTTCCATAAACTTGACAGGAAGAGTATCAATGATTAGGGATTATAGAGAAAATATGTCTTTATAGAATCTCTGAAGACCATCCCAAAGGAACACCAAATCCAGTAAAATTCAACATCAGTGGGAAAACAATCTCTGAAAGACAGGAAGAAAGGAAACTTGCACTCTTAGACTGCCTTTTACTTTTATTTTATTTTTTTTAAAGATTTTATTTATTTATTTGTCAGAGAGAGAGAGAGAGAGCGAGCACAGGCAGACAGAGCGGCAGGCAGAGGCAGAGGGAGAAGCAGGCTCCCCACAGAACAAGGAGCCCTATGTGGGACTCGATCCCAGGACTCTGGGATCATGACCTGAGCCGAAGGCAGCGGCTTAACCAACTGAGCCACCCAGGCGTCCCTGCCTTTTACTTTTAAAGAAAAGTGAAAGTCATTCATAAAGCTATACCCATCATGATACTACCTGCACCATTTTAAAGATGAGGAAAGGGGCGCCTGGGTGGCTCAGTTGGTTAAGCGATTGCCTTCAGCTCAGGTCATGATCCTGGAGTCCCGGGATCGAGTCCCGCATCGGGCTCCCAGCTCCATGGGGAGTCTGCTTCTCCCTCTGACCTTCTCCTCGCTCATGCTCTCTCTCACTGTCTCTCTCTCAAATAAATAAATAAAATGTTTAAAAAAAAATAAAAAATAAAAAATAAAGATGAGGAAAGGGAGGCCAGTTTACTTCTTTCAATGAGAAGCAAAACCTGAACTAAAATCTAAACCTAACAGTTCTCCTTGAAAATTTGGTTTCTGATAACTTCTGAAATATTCCTACTAATTGAAAATTTTATTTCAAATACAACCACTATCATACTACTTGGTCATCAAGTCTGGGTGCAATAAAATCTTTGACTGGGGGGCGCCTGGGTGGCTCAGTGGGTTAATAAGCCTCTGCCTTCAGCTCAGGTCATGATCTCAGGGTCCTGGGATCGAGTCCCGCATCGGGCTCTCTGCTTGGTGGGGAGCCTGCTTTCTCCTCTCTCTCTCTCTCTGTCTGCCTCTCTGCCTACTTGTGATCTCTCTGTCAAATAAATAAATAAAATATTAAAAAAAAAATCTTTGACTGGTCAGTAACTCTTACTATCGATTAGTAGCCAAAATGTTCCTTAAATATACCAAGTATTTATTATGCCAGAGATTCTATTAATCAATCCCAGTAAAATCTTTTTTTTTAAAGATTTTATTTATTTACTTGAGAGAGAGAGAGAGAGTGAGAGAGAGAGAGCATGAGAGGGGAGAGCATGAGAGGGAGAAGCAGACTCCCTGCTGAGCAGGGAGTCCAATGTGGGACTCGATCCCGGGACCCCAGGATCATGACCTGAACTGAAGGCAGTCGCTTAACCAGCTGAGCCACCCAGGTGCCCCAGTAAAATCTTATGTGTAGATTTGATAATCTACACATTTGTTGCAGGTGAGGAAAGTGAAGCTCAATAATGTTAAATATCTTGTCCAAGTTTCCAAACAGAATGGTGATCTAATTCCAAATACTATCTGGATCTGTTGGACACAGTGAACTACTACCTGGAGGTAGTTCACAATTTCAACATTACATTACTACCTTCTTTTGGATGATATCCAAAATGTAGACATACAGGAAATATTTCCCAACTCATTCAGAAGCCAATATTGATTATTGATAGCAATTTGATATTGATAGCAATTCCAGACAAAAACATCACAAGAAAACTACACAGACCAATATCACTTATGAATTTACATGAAAAAAAAATCAGTAAAATATTAGCAACCCAAATTCAACAATTCATAAAAAAGGACCGTATCAAGTGGAACTTATTCTAAAAATTCAAGGTTGGTTTAACATCCAAAAATCAATAAATGTGGGTGGCTGGCCTGGGTGGCTCAGTCAGTTAAGCATCTGACTCTTGATTTTGGTTCAGGTCATGAACTCAGGGTTGTGAGATCAAGCCTCACATTGGGCTCCACGCTGGGTGTGGAGCCTGTTTAAGAGCCTCTCCCTCCCTCTGTCCCTGCCTCTCCCCTGACCACTCATACATGCACACACACTGTCTTTCTCCAAAAATAAATAAATAATAAATAAATATAATGCACCATATTAATAAAGGACAAACCACATGATCATCTCAGCAGATGCAGACAAAGCATTTGAAAGCATTTAACAACTATTCATGGCGGGGGGAGAAAAAATAGTACAGATAAAAAAGAATTTGTTCATCCAAATAAAGAGCATCTCTGAAAAACCCACAGTTCACATCACAATTTATTATAAAATATTGAATATTACCCACCAAGATCAGGAACAAAAGAAAGATGCCTGCTCTCTCCACTACTGTTCACCATTGTACTGGAGGTTTTACCATAGCAATTAGACAAGGAAAAGAAATAAAATGTAAAAGGAGGAATAAAACTACTTTTATTCACAGATGACATGGTTTTGCATCAAAAACTATTAGAATTCAAATAAAAAAGTATTAGAACTAATAAACAGTTCCATAAAGTTGCAGGATACAAGATCACTATATAAGAATTAGTTATATTTCTGTTTGCTATCCAAAATAAAGACAACAATCCATTTACAAAAATGTCAAAAAGAATAAAATACTTAGAAATAAACTTAATATAAGAGTTTCAAGATTTTTACACCGAAACTACAAAATACAGTTGAAAAAAAGTAAATGGAAAAACATCCCATGTTCTTGGATTTGAAGACTTAATATTGTTAAGATGACAATATTATCCAAATTGCCCTACAGATTCAATGCAATTTATATTAAAACCTGAGCTGCCTTTGAGCAGAAATTAACAAAATGATCCTAAAATTCATATGAAAAAGACCAAGAATAGTGAAAAGAATCTTGAAAAGAAAGAGCAAAGTTGAAGGACTCATATGTTTCCATTTCAAAAGCCATTATAGAACTACACTAATCAAGACAGTGTGGTGCAAACATAAGGATAGACATACATATCAAATTAACATATCAAATAGAGAGTTCAGAAAACAACCCTTACATTTGGTCAAATGATTTTAGATAAAGGTACCAAGAGAATTCAATGAGAAAAAAGTCTTTTCAACAAATGGTGCTATGAAATTTGATAGCCACATACAAAAGAATCAAACTGGACCCTTACCTCACATCATATACAAAAATTAACTCAAGGAGCTCCTCAGTGGCTCAGTTAAACATTGGACTCAATTTTGGCTCAGGTCATGATCTCATCTCAGGATGCTGGGATCCAGTCTTGCATTGGGCTCCCGCTCAGCGGGGAGTCTACTTCTCTTTCTTGTTTCCTCGGCCCCTCCCCCTGCTCATACTTATGCTCTCTCTCTAAAATAAATCTCTAAAAAAATTAACTCAAAATTGATCACAGAACTAAATGTAAGTGCTCAAACTTCAAAACTCCTAGGAGAAACCATATGGGTAAATGTCTACAACCTTGGTTTAGACAAGGTTTCTTAGATGTAATACCAAAAGCATAAACAACAACTGAAAAAGATATACATTGGACTTCATAAATATTTTTTACATTTGTGCCCCAAGGATACCATCAAGAAAGTAAAAAGGCAATCCACAGAATGGGAGAAAATATTTGTAAAAACACGTGTCTGATAGCAGGACAACTGAGTGGCACAGTCAGTTAAGCCCCAGACTCTTGGTTTTGGCTCAGGTCATGATCTCAGGGTGTGGGATCAAGCCCCATGTCAGGATCCATGCTCAACGGGGAGTCTGCTTGGGATCCTCTCCCTCTGCCCCTTCCCCTGCTCGATCTCTCTTTCTCTCTCTCTCTCTATTTCCAAGGTAAAAAATAATAAGATAAAATAATATAAAATAAAATAAAATAAAATAGATAAAGGTATCAAGGTCTTGGCAGAAAGGTCTTGGGAACTGGGAAGAATTTGGTGAAATTGTGTGGACTTTTGGATTACGAGTAATTGAAGGTTGTAAACAGAAGTGTAAGGTGACCTGGTTTACATTTTTCATAGCATCTCTTAGGTAGCTCTTCTGAGACTTAACCATAATAGAACAGAGTCAGAAATAAGGGGGCTGTTAAGAAGCTACTGCAGTACTCCAAGGGAGAGGGAATGAAGGTTTGGACAAAAGAAGTGGTGGTAAAGGTAATAGAAATGGTGGAAACTGGATGTATTGTGAAGATAGAGCCAACACAACTTTCTGACAGACTGCACTCCAGGGAGAAAGTGAAGAATCCAAGAGAACACCAAAATCTTTGCCCTGAGCACTTGGAAGGATAGAATTATCATTAATGGAAATATCATTATGGGAAGCTGTTTTAGTGACAAATATCAAGAACAGTTTTTGACATGTTGAGTTTGAAATGTCTGTGGAGATCCACACGACATATCAAATAATTTACTGGTTATAAATTTCTGGCATTGAGGATTGCTCAGGGCTACAGATATACATTTGGGAGTCATAACTTCATAAATGGTTTTTAAAGCCATTAAATTAAATGAGATCATCTGGGGAAGGGATACAGATAGGGGAAGAAAGAGGTTCAAAGATGGAGCTCTGGGGCACTCCAACATTTAGAAATCAGAGGGATGAGAAGAAATTTAGAAAATGAGTAGACAGAAATCTAGGAGAAAAAAATAAACAGTATGGGTGTTATGGAAGCAAGGTGTTTTAAAAGTAAGTGAGAAGTCAATGTTGTCACATGCTGCAATAGGTCAAGTTAGAAAAGAATTGAGAACTGGCCTCATCTATTCATCTAAGTAACATGGAAGTCACTGGTTGACTTGTTAAGAGCAGTTTCTGCATTGTGCTGGGAAAAGATACTTGATTGGAATAGGTACAAGAAAGAAAGAGGGAGAAATTGAAAATATAAAGCATAGAACATACTTTTAGTAAATTTCTCTGTAAAGGGAAGAAGGGGGTAAGATAATAGGGGGAGTGGCTGGAGAGACTGGAATCCAAAAAGTGCTATTTTTTTTTTTTTTTAGTTAGAGAAATTATAACACCTTTAAATACTGATAAGAATGATCTGGTAGAAGAAGGAAACATGATGATTTAATAAAACAAAGGAAACCTTCTGGGTAAGTATCTTTGAATAGACATGAAAAAAATGAGATAAAGGGTACATATACAATGGATAAGTTTAGGGAGTTTAGTATCTATACAGAAAAAGCTATTGTAATGAATAGTCATAGAGTTTAAGCAGAGTAAGACAGGAAGAAGAAAGATTATAGAGAGAAGGTCAGTGGTCATGTAAGGTCAACTTATTTTGGTAGGGAAAAACAGAAGATAGCGGGTACAAAGTAGAATACGTACAATTGAGATTATGGAGAGTTTGCAGTAAGGGACAGGACATCAGAATGAATGGCCAAGTAAGAGTGAAGGAGGTTAAGCAATCTACAATACCAAAGCAAATGTACAATTCTCTAAATGAATGTTGAATTTTCCGCAAATTATGGCAAGAGTGATGTTGGATGGGAAAACAGTGAGCTAACAGATACAATGTTGAAGGACTAAAGATTAACAATCTGGGAAGTCATAAAACATTACATTAGGAGGGATAATGATGGTAAAATCTGATAACAAGGAATTCCAAACGGGCTCTTTCTTTATTGGAAGAGAAAGAGAGGATGGCCTGAAAATTCCAGGCCCCATGGATGAAGGGTTTGGAAAAGGAAGCATTCACCACTTGAAAAGGCTGCAGAGATGCATTATTATCAGGGTAGAGCCATGTGGGTTTTTTTGTTTTTGTTTTTGTTTTGTTTTTATGGTTGGTTTGGTGTTTGGGTTTTTTGAGCCATGTTTTGGTTATAGCAAAAGGAAAAGAGAAAGTTCACAAATGAAATTGAAGATACAGAGGATCTAACTGATGACACACAGAATTCTAGGGTTTCAGAGATGGGCCTCAGGGAGATGAGGACAGAAAAGGCAATGCCTAGAACCCTAGAATTAGAGTCTATAATATAAGAGATCTGGGAATCCATGAACAGTGATAAAGGATATCACAACATTATTTCTTTTTCTTTAAATAAACTTTTTTTTAAGATTTCCATTTATCTATTTGGCAGTGACAGAGAGAGAGCACAAGCAGAGAGAGCAGCAGGAAGAGGGAGAGGGAGAAGCAGGCCCCCCACAGAGCAGGGAACCTGATGTGGGGCTCCATCCCAGGACCCCGGTAGATGCTTAACTGACTGAGCCACCCAGGTGCCCCTATCATAACATTACTTCTGATGCACCAAAAGCACAAAGTGATTGAAAGGGTATTAGTGTTTAGGGAGGGGAAGCAAGAACAATTAAGGGCCTCACACCTGGATCCTACTGATGGAGATGAGGAGTCCTGTAGAAAAGCAACTTAGCTTGATGACGCTGACACTCTCTTGAGCCTTGCTGATGATGGTTGCAATGATGGTTTTACTGGACACTTTTTTTAACCCTTACCAAAAGGCAAGCTGACATGGGAGTCATCTTACTTACTTACTCACTTAATCACTCACTCACTTTCTATGTATGTGCTTTCTATGTTCTATACATTTTTCCATGCATTAACTCATTCAATCCCAATGATTAGATCCTAATGATTAGATATCAATGACTAAATGAAGTAGATACCACTTCATTACAAATAATGAACCGTGACAGTGAGAGGTTAATGAACTTGTACAACAGCTATTAAGTGGCAAAAAAACAAGATTTATACAAAGCAGTCTGGTTCCATAGTCCATGACTTTAATCGCACTGTGATTAAACTGACATTTGTTGACATTTGAGATGATGAAAGAAATGGGAAAATGTAATGACTTCCCTTAAATCCACCCATTGACTTAAAAAGCCAGAATTATAATGGAGTGCAGGAGTCTCAGTAGCCTTGTTTCTTTGACATCACCCACATCTTCCCTGACAATGATGTTATTAAAACTGTATCTATACGGTTACCTTTGACTGCAGAAGTAGTTCTGAGGCAGGACCATAGCCTGCTACCAGAAGAGAAGTTGAAATAAATATTTCTATCTTCCTTGGACTACTCATGGAACCAAGACACTATTTGGAATTGCTTCTGTACTGTTCAGTGTTTGGAAAAACAATAAAACTCATCTTGTGTGATCCAATATTCAAAATATATCACATCCATTACCACGGTGTAGCTTTTGCTGCCAAAACAAACACCAATGACTGAGTTAACTTGGGTACAACTGCACAGGTAACTGCGGCCATTATAAAAGGCTGGGCTCTTAGCCTCCAGAAAGTTCTTCTGCCTATAAGGAGGATCGATTTTAAAAAAGAGTTATACTATTACACTGTAAGGCCTACCCTTCTAAGAAATCTTTGTGGGTATCGCTGGGTCAAAGACAAAATAAATAGAGAAAAGCAAAACAAAACAAAAAACACATTTAATGAAAAAATAAATCACCATCATCAACACAGAAACAAAAATAACGCAGTATATAAGAGTATGGGTTAGAAGACACTTCTCCAAAGAAGACATACAAATGGCTAACAGACACATGAATAAATGTTCACCATCATTAGTCATCAGGGAGATTCAAATCAAAACCACATTAAGATACCACCTTAAACCAGTTAGAATGGCCAAAATCAACAAGACAGTAAACAACAAGTGTTGGAGAGAATGTGGAGAAAGGGGAACCCTCTTACACTGTTGGTGGGAATGCAAGTTGGTGCAGCCTCTTGGAAAACAGTGTGGAGATTCCTTAAGAAATTAAAAATAGAGCTACCCTATGACTCTGCAATTACACTACTGGGTATTTACCCCAAAGATACAGATGTAGTGAAAAGAAGGGCCATCTGTACCCCAGTGTTCATAGCAGCAATGGCCACAGTCACCAAACTGTGGAAAGAGCCAAGATGCCTTTCAGTGGACGAATGAATAAAGAAGATGTGGTCCATATATACAATGGAGTATTATGCCTCCATCAGAAAGGAAGAATACCCAACTTTTATATCAACATGGATGGGACTGGAAGAGATTATGCTGAGTGAAATAAGTCAAGCAGAGAGTCAATTATCATATGGTTTCACTTACTTGTGGAGCATAAGGAATAACATGGAGGACATTGGGAAATGGAGAGGAGAAATGAGTTGGGGGAAATCGAGGCAGGGGGAGACAAAGCATGAGAGAACGTGGACTCTGAGAAACAAACTGGCTTTTGAAGGGGAGTGAGGTGGGGGGGGTTGGGTGAGCCTGGTGGTGGGTATTAAGGAGGGCACGCATTGCATGGAACACTGGGTGTGGTGCATAAACAATGAATTTTGGAACACCGAAAAAAAATTTTAATTTAATTTAATTTAAAAAAAAAGAGTATGGGTTAGAGGAGATGATTTTTTAAAATCTCTGTACAAGAGAGGATCATACAAAGGAGGTCACTTAGGGACCATACCTGGAGTTGTAATATACACTTAACCTTAATGCACAGTGCCATAGGTAACTATACCAATAATAAATCTGTTCTTCCTATGTGCCATGCTGAGGGATTTACATGGTTTTGCATGCTTAATCCTCCTAATAAGCTAGAAAGATTGGTATTATTATTTTTATTTCCCAGCAGAGGAATTTGAATCTCAGAAAACCTAAGTAACTTCCTACTTACACGAACGGCTAGGGTTTGAATCTGAATCTATTCAGTTCCAGATCTTGTGATCTTAATCTTCCTGAAGCATGAAGAATAGCCTTCAATGAAAAAAAAAAATGAAAACTAAATATGAGAGTGTTATCATGCTTTCTTTTTTACTTAAGAACATATCTAACTGTTCCAGAGATTAAGTAACAAGGTGACTTAGACACTATCTTATTGATGGAGGTAATAAAAAAAGATGTAAAATATAAATATCACCTATGCTTTTGATAACAAATGTATCAGGGATTTTTTTTCTTTAACTCCATCTCAAAGAAATTAAATTGAGCTTCATGCAGGAATGGAAATGTCTCCTCTGTTCATTGTTTCTCTCCTACTCTAGCCACAAAACTAGGTATACGGAAGCCACTCAGTAAATATTTGTTGAAGGAAAGAATGCAAAAAGGTTCTATGGGTCCCAAGTCCAAAAGTATCAGAAACACTTATTTTGCTGAAGTTTTAAATAGAAAACACAGAAACCCCATTAACTCACAAGACCTAAGCCTTTTTTGACAGCATTTTAGAAGTCCAAGGCGACATACCTGTGAGAGACTTCCTACATGTTGATGCTGTGGGGTGTGTTTGGGAGAAACATAACCAGGATATTTTTGTGACTACATGAATTGACAAAGTTTTTTCCTTTAAGAGATGCCAGCATTATTTGCCAGGATTCCAGTCTGATGTCTGGTAAAAGAAAAACACAACATTGCCTCTTAGTCTTATGCAACTTCTATTTCTGTTCTTACCGCTGTCAACAGCTTCGAAAGTACACACTGAGTCTTCACCCATGAACAAGGCTGTGCAAATCTGCATTCCCCTTTTTATTTTTTTTAAGATTTTATTTATTTATTTGACAGAGACAGAGCAAGAGAGGGAACACAAGTAGGGGGAGTAGGAGAGAGACAAGCAGGCTTCCTGCAGAACAGGAAGCCCAATGTGGGCCCGATCCCAGGACCCTGGGATCATGACCTGAGCTGAAGGCAGACACTTACCGACTGAGCCACCCAAGCGTCCCTGCATTACCCTTTCTATAAATCATAGAAAAGCAACAGGAAAACATAACAACAACAAAACCCTGTATACTCCACTTTTAAGGAAAGTATATATTTCCAGAAGCCAAAACAATCACAGGGTTAAAAAAAGCAGTTGCGATGGGGCATAAGGGGGAAAAAATGAAGGAAAAAGAGTAAAAAGAGGTTTTGGTATCCAATATATCACATATCCATTGGCATGGCTTTTTTTTTTTTAAGATTTTATTTATTTATTTGTTAGAGAGAGAGAGAGAGAGAGAGCATGAGCACAGGCAGACAGAGTGGCAGGCAGAGGCAGAGGGAGAAGCAGGCTCCCCGCTGAGCAAGGAGCCCGATGTGGGACTCGATCCCAGGACACTGGGATCATGACCTGAGCCAAGGCAGCCGCTTAACCAACTGAGCCACCCAGGCGTCCCCTGGCATGGCTTTTATGGTACGCACAACGCTTGCAAAATTCAGTGCAAAAACTAAGGTAAGAAGGGCTGGCGACCTAAGCTTTCCTAGATTTATTTGGTAAAAATCAGCTAAAAAGTAGGGCTACATGCACAGTCGAGCCATATTTGTGGAAACTACCTGTCTCTGGAGGAACAACAAAGAAGAGCATCATTAAGGCACGAAGCTGGTGTGCTACAATTGGTCCTCTGCCAACTCTCCTCAGGTACACAAAAATAAATCCCCTGAAAATTGTTAATCCAGGAAAATCCGATGCAATAATTAATCCAGCTCAACCAGGACTGCTATAACAAAGTACCCCAAACTGGGTAGCTCAAAATAATAGAAATGTATCATCTCATAGTTCTAGAGGCCAGAAGTCTGAAATCAAGGTATCACTAGGACCAGTTTCCCTCTAACCTACAAAGGGAATTAATTCTTCCTTGTATCTTCCTAGCTCCTGGTGGTCCCAGGTGTTTCTCGGCTCCTGATGGCATAACTGGGATCCTCAGTCTTCAGAAGGCATTCTCCCTGTGAATCTTCATATTAGCTTCCCTCCATGCATGTCTTTTTCTGTGCCCAAATGTCCCCTTTTTATAAGGAGAACCGTCATATTGAATTAGGACCCCCTCTAACAACTTTAATGTGGTTACCTTATAAAGACCCTATTTTCCAAATAAGGTCACATTCAGAGGTATAGGGGTTAGGATTTCAAAATATCATCTGAGAGGATACAATTCAATCCATAACAATGAATACTAAGAGGAGATTAGCGTGACATTGATGGAAGAAAAAAAGGCTGAAAACTGTAACAAAACTTAACCAAGAAATGAGATTCACCACAAAAGGTACCATGGAGTAAAACACAATTAATAAGAAATATGTGAGATTTTTACAAAAATATTTAAAACCCTGCTAAAAGGCAAGAAAAATTCAAAGGAAAACTAGAGAGCACAATAAAGAGAAAAAAAAAAAAACAAAACTAATGAATAGCCGTGTATCTCTGGATCTCCACCAAAGTCACAGAACCTCTAAATGTTAGAAGTTAATGGCTGCCCAAGGTAATGACGACAATTCTCAGCTTCCCTTCCAGCTTTGTTAACTTCTGAACAATGGGACATGAGCAGAGTATGAGATTAGGTCTTGCCCCTAACAAAAAGTAAGTGATTTATCTTCTTCTACCTCTTTTTTTCTTTCCTACTATCTCCAGTGAGGGCATGGCATGAAGACACTTTGCACCCTGCAGATTAAGCAAAAGGCTAGGCTAGGAGGAGCAATGAGATGGAAAAAGAGGGGTGCCAGGGCGGCTCAATCAATTAAGCATCCAACTCTTGATCTCAGCTCAGGTCTTAGTCTCAGTGTTGTGAGTTCAAATTCTGCATTGGGCTCCATGCAAGTCATGGAGCCTACTTAAAAAAAAAAAAGAAAAAGAAAAAGAAAAAGGAAAAGGTGGAAAAAGAATGGATACAATATTGAAACTCACTCCCCCACAGTCCCAGAAGCCAGGCCAGCACCTGTAGACATTCATGGTCTGCAGGTGCTGACATTCATGGTCCCAGGCTCTAGGCCTGTCCCCAGTGCCAGATCATCACCAAAGTCCTGGGTTCCAGGGCACCCAGATTTATTTTTATATTCATGATGTATTATTTACACTTCTATGTGAGTATATGCTTAAGTAGACAAGCATATTCATCTATATATAATGGGTACATACATATATAAAAATTTTTTTCCCAAAAAGTAACATGAATACTAACAAAAAAACTTTTTAGATATTTCAATAATGGAACTGAGATTCGGTAGAGTTAAATCAGGGATGGTTTCTCAAATACAGTGGTAGGTAATTTTGTAGCTTCATCTTATTCTCAAAGAGAATGCATTTAAACTAATTAAAATTATTACATCCAATATTGAAAATTGACAAAGCATTAACCAATCATTACTTATTCTACTTTTTCTTTTTGGTGCTCATCAAATGTCAAATTGACATTTTCAAAGATATAAACAACAAACGTAAATTAGCCCATCTGACAAATAAGATAAAATATTTTCAATATCACTTTCAATACTTTCAATATCAAGATCAATATTATTTTCAATATTTAATATCAAATATTATTTTCAGATAAATTAATTACTTTAAAATACAAACTCAAGATTCTTTTAAGTATATGATTACTTTGATTCTAAGAAGACTAAGTACTATTGTGTAAAAATAAAGCCATTTTTGCTTTGGTTATGCCAAAATTATTTATAAACCACCACAAGGATTTAATTTTTTTAAAAAATGTTACAGTTATAATAATGTGTCCTTTTGCCTATTTACCAAAAATTATCTTAAGCTTTAGATCTAAAAAAAATTATGATAGGAAGCAGAAAGATTGAAATTTATGGGCTGGAGAACATTTTCATGAATAACTAATTTTTTACTTAGGTTACGTTCCAGAAAGCATAAGACCAACGTACAAGTGGATAAACTTTTCACTTAAACTTCTAATACAGAATTGTTGTCCACATTTACTTTGCAGTAAATTAAAACATTTTAACTTCACACTAGTCTTGACCAACTTTCCAAGTGGTCTTTTGCTCTCACAACACAATGAAATGTTAGGTCTACCCATGTCATTCCACACCTCAAACTCTTTTAATGGTTCCTCACTGCATTCAGGATCAAATACAAGAATTTCAAGCATTCATAATCTCACTCACAGCCTACCTCCATAGTCTCATCTCAAAATTTAACTTTCAGTGACATAATTCTTAGAGTTTCCCTTATTTTTTAAAGATTTTATTTATTTGAGAGAGAGAGCATAAGGAAGGGGAAAAGCAGAGGGAGAAGCAGACTCTCTGCTGAGCAGGGAGCCCAGTGCAGGGCTCGACCCCAGGACACCAAGATCATGACCTGAGCCGAACGCAGATGCCAAACAAACTGAGTCACCCAGGTGCCCCAATATAGTTTCCCTTACTGATCATGTTTTTTCTTATCTCTTTGCTTTCGAGCACTCTGTTTCCCCCTTGCCTGAGAAGCCCAACCCCACACATTCCTCTGCATTTTACTTGTTACTTCTACTCTTCATTTAAAATTCAGCATAAACATCACCTTCTCAGAGAAGTCGTTTCTGACTTACCCAACAAGCCATCCACAACACACACACACACACACACACACACACACACACACACATCCTCTTAGTAGATAAGTCTTTTCTTTGTCCCCATATGCCCACACACCATTTTGTTAAAGCACTTACCTACTGTTTTATAATTAATTGTTTCTCTGTCTGTCTTCTCCACTACATTATAAACTTCTTGAGAATAGGAGCCATGTTTTACTTATCTTTGTGTGTCTGGAGCTAGCACGGTGCATGGTACTTAATAAGGACTTAAATATTTGTCATTGGATGAGCGCAGAAATGAAAAGTGAATAAAGACCAAGTTGCTATTCATATCTATGAAGAAAAACCACACATAAAATTTTAAATATAAGTTTCTTGACCTTAAATATCCACTTGACAATTTCCAAAAGCCAAATGTGCAAGAAACTTACAAGGTTATCCGCATCATTCTCTAAACATAGACTCTGTCTCCATTTGCTATTCTCTTGTCATGAGAATTGCTAATAATCCATATTTCTGTATATTTACAATGCTTAAAGGAATCTTCAGTTACTAAGCATGTGCTGTTAGAGTACTGTTAGTAGCATCTAAGAAAATAAAAGGTTAAAGCTTAAACATCCTAAGAAGCAAACGTCAGTATGATATTAGCCCTTTCTCATTGTGGTTACAGCTATAGCTTTCATGGTAGAACCATCCCAGAACTGTTAGAGTTTTCAATAGAACCAAACAGGCATTATCTAAACACTCATGATATCAGAGCCCAAAATACTCTAGAGCAGGAGGTCTCCAAAGGGATGAAACAACCGCCAGGGGGTTTTGGAAATAAGTGACATACATTGGGCCATCATGAAGATGGAAAAGGGAACACACTGATGACATGTAAACCAATCCAGTTTTTCTGTAATTTAGGGGACAGTTTGATCAAAGAAGAATAACTTTGTACTATTCATAACCAAATAAGCTGACATCTAGGTGAGTGAAAAACTTATTTATAACTATTAGAGCCTGGAACATAACTCAATTTCACACACACACACAAAAAAACCTAGTAGTATATTTTTTACTAATTTCAATATACACAGAATTTTCCAGGAATACATGACAATTTGTAATGAGGAAAGATTATCCTTTATTGGTTTGAAATTTTGACTGTCAGTCATTTCATATGTTACTATTGGCAAAACAACTTTGAGTGTAGCTAGTGTGTGAGGAACTGAATTTTTAATTGGCATTTTTATAAGCAAAAATCCAGTGTCAGTATCCTCTCGAGGATATTAAGAAGCATAAACAGCGTTCATGACAGAGAAAAGTAATGGATATGTCTGGACAAATTCAGAGGGACTTGGGTGAGGATTTGGGGTTTTATCTGCTAGGATATGGAGAGTCATTGTTGATTCTTCAACAAATGAATCATTATTTGTACAGTATCAGGCCAGATTCAGCCTAGTCTCTTTTTCATTATGGTTAGAACTATTACCTACTAGTTGTTTTTTGACAGAAAAGAATACAGATGAAATTGCATAGATGAATCTATCCTATTGCTATAAATCATTACCGAAAATTCCTATCTCCTAGAATAAGGAATATATACATATAACCGAAGCATGTATAAGAAATAATCACTGCTTCTCTGACAATCCAGATTTTGATCATCTATAGAAAAAACAAAAAAAAACAAAATACTGGCTTTGTGTTGAATGCTTTGTCTACTTCATAACTTAAATCTCCTGCATAATAGCTATAAATACCTTTCATCAGTTATCTGAAGGAATGATATTTTTTTTAAAGATTTTCATTTATTTACTTGACAGAGAGAGACACAGTGAGAGAGGGAACACAAGCAGGGGGAGTTGGAGAGGGAGAAGCAGGCTTCCTGCCAAGCAGGGAGCCCAATGTGGGACTCAATCCCAAGACCCTGGGATCATGACCCAAGCCAAAGACAGACACCCAACACCTGAGCCACCCAGGCGCCCTGGAATGATATTCTGAACTGTGAATGAGACAAGATGTTAGTTACACACGTTTCAGTGCATAGACTGTGAGGGAGCTGCTTCTCCATGTGTGCAAGGTGACAGGAAGCCTGAGGCAATTTCTCCTCTAGTGAGTGGTTAAGTGTTAGGATTTGGAGATAGACATAGGTTGCAATACTGGCTTTGCCAATTCTGAACTAATCCCGGTGTCCCATTGGTAGAAAGGGGCTAATGGGAGTATCAATTTCACATGTTTACTGTGAGGATAAAGGAAGAAAGCATGTCAAGGGTCAAGTGCAGTATCTGGGACTTGGGAGTGCTAAACAGATGCTGGTTCCTATTGAGATCACTGGTTTTGAGTTATATCAGATTTTCCTTCAAGTAGCAGAGAGGGTTTCAGAGTCAGGTGATCTGGATCAGAATTCATATTTTTCTACATACTGCCTTTGCAAACTTTAATAGTTTATTTAATATCTTTATCTATAAAATGGGAATAATAGTGCTAAATACCTTGCTTTCTTCTCTAGAAAGTAAAGCACATTCAAGAGAAGGGTCACATTTTATTCTCTTTCAGATCATCTTGACATACTGCCCAATTTGAATTCTTAATAAATAGTATTTATTTGCTAATCAATAGGCTGTACTCAAAATCTCAAAAGGTGGGGCCCAAGAACTACATTCCAAGGAGCCTTGCATAGGACATTTCCAGGCACAGGGTTGATGCTTAATAAATACTTATTGGTTTCAGTGGAATTTTACTTACTCTAAATGTTCACTCTAAGATCTTTCAAGATCCTATGGACTACCTAAACATTATCTGAGATCTGCATTCACTTTTTAGTTCTAAGGAGGGAAAACAACTACTGTATTTATAAAAAGCTTGCTAAGTTTCAAGATATGACTGTCAATATACTGGTGATGTAGACAGTATTATTAATTTCCTTATTTGCTTCTCTATTTTTTAAAGCCTTATTTATTTTAGAGAAAAAGAGTGCAGGTGGAGGGTCAAAGGGTGAGGGAGAGAGAGAGAGTCTTAAGCAGACTCAATGCTGAGGACAGAGCCCAACACGGGACTTGATCTCTAACGACCCTGAGATCACAACCTGAGCAGGAAACAAGAGTTGGAGGCTTACCCAACTGAGCCACCCAGGCACTCTGCCCCTTCTTTATTTTTTTAAATGAACAAACCGAAGTTTATAAAATGTAAGTAAGTTGCCCAAATGTACTCATCTAGTAAGTAGGGGAAGAGAGGGTAGTGGAGGAGTCATGCTTGTCTGACTTCAAAGTCCATCCTTTTCTACCATTCTTCACTGTGTCTAAATAAGTGAAGATAAAAGAAAGGCAAAAGCACAACCCACTTAAAAGGGTATTAGAAGAAACTGCGATGGAATCATGTTAATGTCTCCATCTGCAAAAACTGATCACTGGTTTCCTCTCCCCATAAACTAAACCAGGCAGCAGAGGGTAGAGGATAAAGGGTCAGAAGCCCTAGGTGCTAGCCCTGTTTTGCTTCTTATAAGCTATGTAATCTGAAGTGAGCCACTTATATAAAATGCTCTGTTCTGAACTTTGTCCACAGAGTCGGAAGAATTGTATCTGCCCTATCAGCCCTCTAAGACTGTTGGAAAACATAGAGGAGGACACATATGAACATCTTTGGTAATTGAGAAGGATCTAAATGTAAGGCACTGACTCAAATAATTCTGAGAGTACTAAATGTCTCAAATAGGCATACAGTTTAAGTATTAAAAACTTAATAAAAAGTTAAAGGCAAATACCAAAAAAGTAAAATCAAGTTTACTCCTGCTATTGAAAGTGATTTCTTGTTATCCACACAGGTTGCTTAGGAAACCACTGCAAGCTGATTACAAATCCTTGACTGCCAGCTCTGCTCACAACCACCACCACCACCACAATGCAAACACACACGCACACACGCACACACTTCACATTAATTCCCTAACATAGACTCACTTCACAAAATGTTCCTAGGAGTGGTCCCAAAGGGGTTTTGAACAGAGAATCAAAAGGTTGAGGGAACCTGCTGAAAAGAGGAGGAACAAACAGGGCCATGCAGTTAGGTCAAGTTCACCCCATTTCCTGTAGTCAAAAAGGAAGTTTGTTTAATTGCAGGGATAGTGGCCCTGAGGAAACACCATTCCTAAAACATAACCAATGATAAAAATTTATCATGCATCGAGAGAACAAAAGATTAGCCGCTGAAGTATTTGTTTGGAAGACATAATAGAAATGAAAGCTCTTCAATGTTCCCAATCATTCATCATTTAAAAAGAACTTTTGATTCTCCAAACACTCTGCAAAGTCGGCAAGGTAAGCATTCTTTGTGATTCAACCCTTTCACTCATCAGCTAATATTTACTGAGCAACCACTATGTTCCAAGTACTGTCTAGACCAGTAGAACCTTCTGTGATGATGGAAATGTTCTATCTTGTGTTGTCCAATAGTGTAACCACTGGCCACATATGGCGACTGAGCACATTAAATGCTGCTAGTGTAACTAAGGAACTGAATTTTTAATTGGCTTGTTTGTAAACAAAGAAACCCAGTCTCAACAAGCATATTACCTGCTTTAATCAAAATCTCCCTCTCTCTACTCCCACCCTTTCTTCTCCAGGATCAAAGCACAGCCCTGAAGCCACTCTCTTTGCCTTACTCTAATTTTCATGTGTCCATGTGGAAGGCCCGCTTGCTCTAAGTAGCTGAGAAACCTCTCCCTTCATACCCATAAGAGAAGTATGCTTGTTCCCTCAGGATAGATGTCTAGTCTCCAGATGCAGAGTAAGCCAGGACTGGTTTGTCTCATCATCTACTAAACTCAGTATTTCAATGTATTGCTGACCACACTCTGGAGAAACATATATCTAGACAGATGAGGGATAAATCTCCAGAAGCTGAAAATTCAGATTGTCCTGAAAATTTCATCCTAGGATAAGAAGAGAAGCATGCTAAACTAAGAAAAGATCATGTGATGGGATTTTCAAGATGAGCAAAGAGAAAAATAAGAAAGGATTCCTTGCGCATGTCTTTCCTAAGGAGACACAACACAGAAATAATATAAATATTAACAACATTCATTGAGTACACATCATGTGCCAGGCTCTAGTCTAAGTATATGTAATTATATCATTTAACCTTTCCCCAGTAACTATTTCACAGGTGACAAAATGGAGGCACAAAAATATTAAATGGGGGCACCTGGGTATCTCAGTGGGTTAAGCCCCTGCCTTCATGACAGGTCATGATATTAGGGTCCTGGGATCGAGCGTTGCATCAGGCTCTCTGCTCAGCAGGGAGCCTGCTTTCCCCTCTCTCTCTGCCTGCCTCTCTGCCTACTTGTGATCTCTCTGTCAAATAAATAAGTAAAATACTTAAAAAAAAAAAGATATTAAGTGACTTACCTAAGGTCTCACTTCTTGTTGGGATAGAAGAGAGGATATGGATCAAGGCAGGCTAGCTGCAGTCTTCACTCTCACCCACCAGCTCCACTACTCCTTGGTATTCAGCAGCTGCTACTATTTTACTAATTCTACCTCTAGATATTCTCCTCTTCCTTCTCCCTGTCCTCCTCCTGTTTCATTATACTATTACTACATTAAACTACTACAATTACTGCTACTACTACTGCATTCTCCTGGGTAAGCACACAGGCTCTGAAGTCAGACGGACTAGGCTTCAAGTCCAATATCACCACTCACTAGCACTGACTTGACAAATAACTATTCTGTGCCTTAGTTTCATCCATAACATGAGGGTGATTGTGGTATTTGCTTTGTAGGATTATTCTGATTATTAAATAAAGTGACATACATATAACATTTAGAACAGGTCCTGGCACACAGTAAGAATTCAATACATGTTCTTTTGTTACCATCTCAGTTGGGGCAATTCAAAGAGTCATCTGAAAGTCTGTTTATTTTAATGGCATCTATTTCAATTATTTCATAGAACACCCAATCAGGGAAAATCATTCATTCTTGGTCCAACAGGTTCTGGTGTCCCTCTGGAATAATATAACCAATGAAACATTTTAATAACAACACTGGATTTATTAAACCAGTTGTTCTCACACCGCTCTACAAACTCAGAATTGATGGCGTCTGGCATATTAAACCTACCCAGTGGATATCCATTAAATATCTATGATGATGATACATGATACGGTATAATTTGCCTCTTAATTACCTTAAAAATTTTTAACTTAAGCAAGAAACAACGAGCTTCCTCTGGAGAAAATGAATTTGCCTAACAGAACTAAAGCATAGTATTGTAAAGCAACTGGTATAGCACTCAGTGAGGCCTGAATTTTTAATTTGGGCTGTTGAATATTGGGATGCTGAAAGAAGATTCCCACTGCAGAACTCTCTTAAACCCTGGGAATAGGACTCATAAGCACATCATATCATTCTCCCTAATGGAATTTTCCTTGAAGTTCTGTTTCATCCACAAAGATGCTTAGTTTTCTCACATGGTTGATAAAATGGGATTTAGAAGAACTAGATCTAGATTACAATTGAAAAGATCAGCCTTAGCAGAAAGGAAGAGTGCCTTGTCCTCCTGTAGCTCAGCTTTACAGGAAAGATGTGCTCCTATAAAGTAAATCTTACCCTCCCTCAGGGTGCCTGGGAAGCTCAGTTGGTTTAGCATCCTATTCTTGATTTAGGCTCAGGTCATGATCTCAGGGTTGTGAGATCACCCCACGTTGGGCTCTCCGCTGGCCGTGGAGCCTGCTTAAGATACTCTCTCTCTCTCCCTCTGCCCCTTTCCCTTGCTAGCATGCATGCATGCTCACTCTTTCTCTCACTCTCACTCTCAAAAAAAAAAAAAAAAGGAATTTTTACACCCCCCCACCCCCGATGAATAAAACCTGTTACAAATGTTTCACATTCTGCTTCCAACTCATGGAATCAACTTCCATCTGTCAACCAATTCAAAATCTACAAAAGACACATGATAATATTCCTTCATAACTCAACTAGTTTAAATGTCCTTATGGTGTACTTTGCAGAAATCTAGTGATAGTTTAAAAACTCACATGTAATTTAATATTGTTAAGGTCTGCCTCTTCCACTGCCAAGTAAGTTCATGTGTCACATATTAAGTATTCAGTGAGCCTGTGCTGAATATATTATTGAAAGAATTAACAGTTTAAAAACTCATTGTATCCAGATATTCATTCATTTACTTAACAAATGTATTTTATTCACTCCAAAGGACAGAAATCTTTGGAGTTTTCGTTCTTGTTTCATCAAATAATAATAATTCTCCGCCTGAGAGTTCTAGCACCTATAAAACCACCAATTATAACAGCTATTACTTTTTAACATGGTGCCAGGCAATTTTCATGAATATTTGATTAAGTTCTTAAAATAACCTTATGAAATAGACATTATCACTGTATGCATTTTATAGATAAACAGACCTAGAGAGTAAATAACTTACTAAAGGTCAACCATTATAAGTGGTTAAAAGGAGATTCAAAACCAGGATTGTTGAATTCCAAAGGCTGTTTGTGACTATCATGGTTTTTCTTTTTCTAAGAGTTCACCCCTGCTTGAAAAATCCTTTCAGAACTGGGGCACCTGGGTGGCTCAGTGGGTTAAAGCCCCTGCCTTCAGCTCAGGTCGTGATCCCAGGATCCTGGGATCGAGCCCCGCATCGGGCTCTCTGCTCAGCGGGGAGCCTGCTTCCTCCTCTCTCTCTCTGCCTGCCTCTCTGCCTACTTGTGATCTGTCAAATAAATAAAATCTTAAAAAAAAAAAATCCTTTCAGAACTTCTACATTTCAAAGATCCCTTTCCTGCCATTAATTACTTCTCTACTTCCATAGAATCCTGGGACTAGGCAGTCATAGATTCTCAAACTTTTCTAACGTTTTCTTTTGCCTAGGTATTTAAAATATACCAACAGAGTTTAAGGATAAAAACCACATATCTGCAGGAGTCATAAAATCCCATTAATTGGCATGAGTTTGAAAATATATCAGACTTCTAACTCACTAGTCTCTCATTAAATACAAAATTATTTATACCATGTCTTCATGAAAAGAATATTTATTCCATATCACTAAGCTTTAACTTCCAGTGCCACATTTTAAGACTCATCTAAATACTTGGAATAAATAAATGCACCATAATTTCTTTCTTTTTTTTTTTTTGAAAGAAAGAAAGAGAGAGAGTGCAAGCAAGCAGGGGGAGGAGAGATGGGCAGAAAGAAAGGGAGAGAGAGAATCTTAAGCAGGCTCCACACTCAGTGCAGAGCCCAAGTCGGGGCTCCATCTAACAACCCTGAGATCATGACCTGAGCCAAAATCAGGAGTTGGTCATTTAACCGACTAAGCCATCCAGGAGCCCCAAATGCACCAAAATTTTTTAAAATAATTAGTCACTTGTCTAAGTAATCCACCTAAAAACACATTTACTTTTCTTCCCTTACCAATTTAAGATCTAGTGAGACTCAATATCTTGAGTTGCCAGCCTATATAAAAGGGGCTATATAAAAGATCATCACATTCCGCAGGCTCTTCAGGTATCCATAATTTATGTGGAAAAAAAATTCTTTGAGAAAAATATTTTTAACCTGATTATAGGCTTCCTCTTCAGTAGATGCAAAATAGTCAATACCACCACTAACACTAAAAGGAACCAAATAAAATTACAAACAGGAAAAACTATACTTCAAGACATCAAATCACAGACAAAAATTTAAGCCCGTAGATTAGAAGATAATTACATCCATACAGAGTGCATATTTTGTGCATATTTTACATCAAGAAAAAAATCCTACCTGGTCTTGGCATCAGAAAGAATCATGTGGGGCACCTGGGTGGCTCAGTCGTTGAGCTTCTGCCTTCGGCTCAGGTCATGATCCCAGGATCCTGGGATCGAGTCCCACATCAGGCTCCCTGCTTAGCAGGGAGCCTGCTTCTCCCACTCCTACTCCCCCTGCTTGTGTTCTCTCTCTCTCTCTTTGTCAAGTAAATAAATAAAATCTTTAAAAAAAAATCATGTTTCTCTTGAACAACTAGACTATGTCTATCTTATGTGACCTATAGAATTTATTCGAATTCCTTTTGCTGCTGGTTGCTAGAAAAGTTAGAATCAGATTTGTGTCCCAGTGATTGGGAGAATATGGTGCTGTGGTACATGTCTTTTATGGACTCATCACTGGTTCTATTTTGTGCCCCTCTGCCATCTTCTTCTCATTTCTCTTCATTTTATTTATTCCTTGTATTTCAAATAACTTAGTAAAGTGCTTTAGAACACTTTTTTCTTTTTAATATTTGACTTATTTATTTGTCAGACGGAGATCACAAGTAGGCAGAGAGGCAGGCAGAGAGAGAGGAGGAAGCAGGTTCCCTGCTGAGCAGAGAGCCCGATGGGAGGCTTGATCCCAGGACCCTGAGATCATGACCTGAGCTGAAGGCAGAGGCTTTAACCCACTGAGCCACCCAGGTGCCCCTAAAATACTTTTTAATATAACTTATTTCTTCCTTTTCAGTCTTTATTTTTTTTTCTCATTGTATTATACTGGGAAGAATGACCAGAATAAGGCTAAAGTAATGATA
Source organism: Lutra lutra (assembly GCF_902655055.1). Taxonomy (NCBI): domain Eukaryota; kingdom Metazoa; phylum Chordata; class Mammalia; order Carnivora; family Mustelidae; genus Lutra; species Lutra lutra. The sequence goes on from NC_062281.1 coordinate 140,918,001, forward strand.
CCAAACATTCTTATCTATAATCTCAGAGGGATGGCTTTCAACAGGATTTTTGTTTATTTGTTTGATTTGATAAATACTCTTCATCAGATGAAGGACTGTTCCTTCTATTTCAGGTTTCCTGAGAGTTTTTATTATAAATGGATGTTGTCTTTTGTCAAATGATTTTTCTGTGTCCATCAACATATGTGTCCTCTATATTTTGTTGATGTGATGAGTTCCATTGACTTTCCAAATTTGCATTAATGGAAATAAACCCAGGTCGGTTGGTTTTATTATTCTTTTTATAAATTCCTTGATTTTGGTGTCCCAATACTTTATTTAGGATTTTTATATCTATATTCAATAAAAAAGATTGGCCTGAGGGGCTTTTATTTATTTTTCAAGCTCTTGTTAGGTTTTGTTATTAAAGTTATGCAAGTCTCACCAAAAAAGTTGGGAAGTGTTCTTTTTTTCCTCCATATTCTAGAAAAGCCTGTGTGACATTATTTCTTCCTTTATAGGGTATAAAAAACTCATTGGCGATGCTATTTCAACTTGAAGTTTCTTCTACAGGAAGGTGTTTAACTACACATTAAGTTGTTTTTTTTTTTAAGATTTTTTATTTATTTATTTGACAGAGAGAGATCACAAGTAGACGGAGAGGAAGGCAGAGAGAGAGAGAGAGAGAGGGAAGCAGGCTTCTTGCTGAGCAGAGAGCCCGATGTGGGACTCGATCCCAGGACCCTGAGATCATGACCTGAGCCGAAGGCAGCGGCTTAACCCACTGAGCCACCCAGGCGCCCCTACACATTAAGTTTTTTCAGCAGTTATAGAATTCCTTGATTTTGTATTTCTTCCGTTACTTTTGGTAAGTTTTATTTCCCTAGAAATATAGGTATTTTATTTAAATTTCCAAATTTGCGGACATGAATTTGTTCATAATGTTCCTCTGTGATCTTTTCAACATCCCCTTTTACATTCTTTCTCACTTTTTAAGCTTCTCACTTTTTGTCTTGGTAATTTTTATGTGATACTTACCAATTTTATTGTTTTTTAAAGAGACAATTTTTTACTCTATTGATTTTATTATATACTTGTTTTTCGTTTCAGTATTTTCTGCTTTTATTATTTATTTTCTTTTTCTGGCTTATTTTGTTTTTAATTTGTTGGTATTTCTAACATCTTGGACTGTTCTTTGTATGATTTCAATATTTTGGATTTTGTTTGAGAAGCTCCCAGTCCTATCCCTAAGCCAGGATGATCACTCAAGTTGTAGTCATTGCATAATGCTCAACATGAACTGATCAGAAAAAAACTGATCCTTCCCAGGGCACCTGGATGGCTCAGTTGGTTAAGCGTCTGACTTCTGATCTTGGCTCAGGCCATGAACTCGGGGTCTTGAGATCAAGCTCCACATTGGGCTCCATGCTCAACATGGAGTCTGCTTGAGATTCTCTTTCTCCCTATGCCCCTCCCCAACCCTCCCTGCTCAATCTCTCAAAATAAATAAATAAAATCTTAAAAAAAAAAAACAAAAACCTGATCCTTCCATATAAACCTCAGATTATAATTACTCAGTCTCCATCACAATAGCCTGCAGTTTACCCTGGGTTTTGAATATCACCTTTTGAGAACAATTAATTAGTTTTTCATCTTCTTTTCTACCATGAATTCAGAGTGGCTTCTCCCAGTTCTCCAACAGAGATATCTTCTTCTGTAGCAGCTTTTACTAAAGCTGGCCCAGCTTTACAATTTTACATTCCTTAGGCTAGAAATGTAAGCAGCTCCTGCTACCCAAAAACTACATACCACACTGCTAAAATGAGAGAAACAAACAAAATATATTATTTTTCAGGCCTTAAGATTATATTGTTATATATATATTTTTTTTTATATATTGTTATATTTATCTTCAAGGTCAAGATCTGAAAATTTCATCTTACGAAACAGTAAAATAAAACTTTTTTTTTTTAAAGATTTTATTTATTTATTTGACAGAGAGAAATCACAAGTAGGCAGAGAGGCAGGCAGAGAGAGAGGAGGAAGCAGGCTCCCTGCCGAGCAGAAAGCCCGATGCGGGGCTTGAACCCAGGACCTGGGATCATGACCTGAGCCGAAGGCAGTGGCTTAACCCACTGAGCCACCCCTAAAATAAAACTTTTAAAAACATGATAATACCCAGTGCTGGCAAGGATCTGGTGAAACTGGTCCTGTCCTATATTTTTGGAAGAATTATCAATAGGCATACCCCTCATTAAAATAAGTTGGCATCCTGTATCAAGTGAGAGTACAGAGTGGCATAAACCTTCTGAAAACAATTTGCAAGAATGTGTCAAGAGAAATGAGAAAATAACCCTTTGATTCATTAATTTCACTGTTAAGAATCTAGTCTTTAAAAAATTTCCCAACTTACTTTATTATAGTGAAATATTAGAGATAACCTAAATTTCCCACAAAAGAAAAATGGTTGAGAAAATTATAGTACATTTATAAAATTTAAAATGTTATGTGGCCATTGATGATGACAATGAAGATAACAGAGAAACTTAGAAAAATGCAGATGATACTGATTTAAAGTATAACATACAACTTGCAAAGACTGTATGCATACTCTGATTACAAATATATAAATATATATATATGAAGAAAAGATTAGAAAAAAAGTCAGAATAATAACAATGTCTGTCACTATTGTGAGTTATTGTTTTCCTTTTCTTTGAATTTTGATTTTGTTTTCAAAGTTACTGTGATATTTTTGTAAGAAAAAATACATAACTTTTCAAAGGAAAGAAAAAATTCAAATATTTAAACTTTTATTTTTAGGGAACAGTTTTATAAATAGAATGTAATATATTATAGAAATAATTTATTAAAATATAATTTTTTAAATCCTACATTAAAAAATTAAAAATCTTCTGGTTACCTGTGGAATTTTTATTGAAGATAATAATGTTATGGTACATATCATTCTACAACTATGCTTATCATCTGAAAAAATGTCTGCCTAAGAAGAGACTCGAACAGACATAAACTAACAAGTTCCCCAAAGGACTTCAATAAAGACTTATAAAAGAAAAATCAGTTTCTATTAAAAAAACTTACAAGTTGAGTGACTCAGTCAATTCAGCACCCGACTCTTGATTTTGGCTCAGGTTATGATCTCGTGATCATGAGATCAAGCCCCACACTGGACTTCCCACTCAGTGAAGAGTCTGCTTGAGATTCCATCTCTCCCTCTCCTTCTGTCTCTCCCAACCCCACTCACGTACACTCTCTAAAATAAATAAATCTTTTTAAAAATATTTCCAAATTGAAACACATACTAATAACCATGTCTTATACATCCTCAAGCTTTTGACTCAGCACTCTAAGATTATAAGCTATAAAATTATATTCTAAACTTTAAAATATTAAAATACTTTTAAGATACCATTAAAATAGATTTTTTTAAAATGGGAACAGTTGGGGCGCCTGGGTGGCTCAGTGGGTTAAACCTCTGCCTTCGGCTCAGGTCATGATCCCAGGGTCCTGGGATCGAGCCCCGCATCGGGCTCTCTGCTCGGCGGGGAGCCTGCTTCTACCTCTCTCTCTGCCTGCCTCTCTGATTACTTGTGATCTCTATCTGTCAAATGAATAAATAAAATCTTTTAAAAAAATGGGAACAGTTATAAATTCAAGGAAAACTGACTAGTAACTTATTTTTTTCCCTTTGTTTAAAATAATTTCAGAATTAAAAGGTACTTACATACATTCTCAAACAAATGTGATGAAAGCTTCTAGTAAATTAACAATACTGGAAACATCCTTAGCCTAACAAAAGTCATCTATTACAAACTACAGAATATATTTATTAACTCTTAAACTGTAGATGCATTCTAATAAAATCTAAGACAGGAATACTATTAGCATTAGTAGTTAATATTGCCTGGTTGTGTTAGGAAATATAAGAAAAAAGAATAAAGAAATAAATATCACAAATTATTACAAAGTAAAGGGATTTTTATTTCTACATGCAGGAGACATAATGGTCTACCTAGAATATCCAAGATAATCAACAGCAAATTTTAGAATACATAAAATATTTGTGGAACAGATTGAGAGAGAGATATTTTCTTCTTACATAGAAGCAACGTTTATTTTTTAAAAAGTTTAATAATGAAAATAGGTCCCATTAAAGCAGATTTTATGTAGTAGCTCAGAATAAAATTAAAAAGAAGATGAACACCTCTCTAAAGTGAATTCTAGAACTTTATGGAAGACATAACTAGAGTAACTAGAGACGTAAACTGCATTCTGAATAGGAAGACTTGTCATAAAAAACTGATTCCAAAGTTCATCTGGGAAGAGAAATGTCAAAGAATAGCTTAAAATTGCAGAGAAGAGGAGGAAGGATGTGGAGAAGAAAAGGGAAAAGGAAGAGGAAGAGGAGGAGAGGAAGGGAAGAAGGAGGGGAGAAAGAGAAGGGCGAGGAAGAGTATGGGGAGGAAGAGCAAAGGAAAGGAAGAGAAAGAATGAAAGGGGAGGAGGAAGGAGGATGTCCTATCAGATATCAAAACATACAACAAATCCATAGTAATTAAAACTGTGCAGTATTCAATTATTGATAAACAAATGAATCAGGGGAGCTAAATAGTTGGTCCAGAGAAAGACACATGCATATATGATTGGTTAATATAAAATAAAAGTGGTACTTCAAATCAGTGCAAAAATTACCTATCTTTTGAGAAAAAAATGTCAGGTTTCTATCTCCCATAATACATAAAAATGAATCGGAGATATATTACAGATCACAAAGAAAAGGGAACTGAAAATGACCAATAGTGTATGAAAAGGTGCTTAACATCATTACCTGCCTGGGAAATGCAAATTAAAGCCACAAGGAGATACCATCACACCTGCGTGAGAATGGCTAAAATTAAAAGACTGGCAATAACAAGTATATGGTGCAACTGGAACTCTCATACCCTGTTTGTGAGAATATAAATATTTTTATATTTATATATATTAATATATAAATTGTAACAGCACTTCAAAAATTGGTTTGGAAATATCCACTAAAGCTAAAGATCTTCCAACTCCATGAGACAGCAATCACAATAGCAGTGAGGATATATGTCCACCAAGAGACATATGCAAGAATGCTCAAAAGAGCTTTATTCCGAACAGTCTTGAACTAGAAATTATCTAAATGTTTATCAACAGGTAATTGACAAAAAATTTGAACTACTGATACATTCAACTACATGCATGAATCTCCCAGACAATTTATTGAAACAAACAAGACACAAAAGAACATGAACTATGATTTCTTTTACATGAAATTCAAGACTAGGTGAAACTGATCTGTGATGATAGGAAGTTACCATATCTTAATTCTGGTAGTAATTACACGATATCATACATATGTAAAAAAAATAAGTAAATTGCATAACCAATATTAGTCTACTTTATTGCTTTAGAACGTATATATCTCCATGAAAAACAAAAGTAAAAAAAAGATAACAGATTTTACTAAGTAGTGTGTAACTGTCCACTAAAACATTGTGCAAAGATATACCCCATTATTAGTAAAGAAGAGTGCAACCTCTTCCCCTCTTCTTGTAAAGGATGGTCATCTAGCAATCATGAAAGAAAGCAGCCTAAGAACAAATATGAAGAGAAATAAAACCATGTCCTTAATCAAACTGTACTTGCTGTCTGCATTACTAGTGGAGTTTATAGTTTTGTAAGCCAATCTATTTCCTTTCTCATTCAAGTCACTTTGGGAGAATATATATATATATATATATATATATATATATATACACACACACACACACACATATATAATTTTATAGATATAGATATCTATAATATATTTTGGTTGCAAAAATATATGTATTTTGCAACCAAAATAATCCTAACTACTATAAATTCTAAGATGTTTTCTTCAAAATCAAAATATCTGGCTATAGTATCTATTCAGAGAGATTTCAAAGACTATCTCAAGCCCAAGTCCATCATAAAGCATTCTCAGACAACTCCAGGAAAACAGTATTATCACCATCCTATGACTCTAGAGTATCTCTTGTTTATATCCCTCAAGTGTTATACACTGTTCTGTAACACCTACTATATTATTATATTGTATTATCATTCATCTCCTTATTTTTGTATATTGCATTTTCAATAACATTGTAATTTCATTGAGTTCACTGACCTTCCCTGTATCTTCTACATTTTGCTGTCAATAGATAGCTGACTGAATTTAATTCAAAGTTTTTAAAAAAACAATGCTTTCAATTTTCTGTGTCAGTCAGAGAGACAGACCTATGATGTTGAAGGAAAATGTCAAAGCCAATCTATTGAGAATGTACAAATGACAACAGCACTTGCAAGCACTTTAAATGTCTGCACCAGGAACTTAACCTAATACCACATTGGACACAAAAATCACACTTTTCCATGCTATAATACATAACAGAGTACTAAAGCTTTACTGAGCACTACATTTTAGAGAACACTGTCTATGTAATACAATGGCAGGTAGCTCCTCCATCTTGCCTCAAAGACTCTGCCTGTGTCTACCCTTATAATTTGGTTTATCATTACGCATCTTTTAGGAATAAATTTCCCAGAATCTCTAGATTAAGGTAGATTCCTTTATTATAAATTCTCACTGCACTCTACATATTTTCTCATTGAATCTATTGCATTTACAATTACATAAATATCTATGTTTAAATCCATCTGTTCTGCTAGACTATATAGCATACACCAGAAAAGGGGCCAGAGCCATTTTACTCTCCTGTGTGTGTATTCACAATGACTGGAACATAGCTGCCAAATCCTCAGTAAATGTCTGTAGAAAGAATTAACAGTGTGGGAAGTAGTTGCAGATTAAGTATGGTCCTTCCCTTAAGAACAGTCAATGTACCTGTGGCCCTCATCTCTGCTATCTTTGGTAACTGGCCAAAATGCAAGCCTCTGTAATCCACTATTCCCTCACATGTTCCATGCCATCCTATATTCCTTCTGCACTGTGATTCTTCTTTCCATAGCTATCTTATTTCTCAGTGCTCTACAGAACCCTTGAGTTCCTCCATCAATCCTTCTTATATTCCCAACCTAGTTATACAATGTTCCTCCATCTTCCTAGTTTTACCAGGAAACTGGAGGGTAAGGGGAAGGATGGTTCTTCTATATTTGTTCATAAATCATTAATTTTCCATGCTCAGGCTAAATCACTTATCACTTTGATATCTGTCTATATTGCTCTCTATTCCAAATTATAATTATCATTTACAGACATCCTAGCTACTCTGCCTCATTCACTGAGCTCTTTGACATTTAACTCAGGCCTTCCTTTTATTTTACTGTCTCCTTTATCGGTAATTACAAGGTCCATATATAAAATCAATGCACAAAACCACTGGCAATGTTAGGGATCATCTCAACACAAATAATCTTTATTTGCCTTCTAGTCTCTGGGTCCATGGATGCAAATGCTAAATACACATCTCCATTTGGATACCCATATGATCATTCAACAAATGTTCCTTTAGTTCTAGGTGGTGAGGACGTAGTTATGAATGAGATATGTAAAGTTCCTGCCCTCAAGAAGTTTATATTGTAGTAGAGAAATCAGCAAAAACAAGAAAATCAAGAATTTGCTTCTCTTTTTTTAGTGAGATAAGAATGGGGGTAAGAGATAGCCCCACATCTCACCCATAAAGATGCCTGCATCCTGGATCTTGCCATAGAGTAGGTCATGACTTGCTCAGGGTGTCAGTCCCAGAAAGTATTTAATTATATAGGACTAACCTGAGTTGCTCATTCACTAACAGATTGTGATTATTGCCCTCATCTCAGGACGTCTTTTTTTTCTTCCTTTACATGCTATCAGTTACTTGGAGTATCAAAGTTAAAAAAAAATTGAGAACTAGTGACAACTTTTAAATTAATACATTCCATTAATTTTTTAAGATTTTATTATTTATTTGACAGAGAGAGATCACAAGTAGGCAGAGAGGCAGGCAGAGAGAGAGGGGGAAGCAGGCTCCCCACTGAGCAGAGAGCCCGATGCAGAACTCAATCCCAGGACCCTGAGATCATGACCTGAGCCGAAGACAGAGGCTTAACCCACTGCGCCCATGTACCCCCATTCCACTAATTTTTAAGTTCAAGATGACTTTGTTTGGTTAACTGTAGCTTTTTACATTTTTATTTCAGTATTGAAGAAAGATAAAGTAGCCCTTGTCTGTGTTTCCAGGATCATTTCTGTTTCTTTATGGAAGGAAAAGGAGCCTACATTTTATGGCTCCAGAATACACCAACTACTTGTAATTCCCTATTTAGTACTTGTTTCACACTTTCAAATCTTTGCATTTTTTTCCCCTTTTTTCCCCTTTTTTCCTTGAAAGACCCTTTCCATCCATTCTAAGCCTAAGTAACTCCTACCATTTTGTCAAGACTTAGCTCAGCTCCATTCTCTCTAGAAATACTTGGGAATCCCTCTTCGATGCACTCATCAATATTTTCATATTAAAACTATCTGTGTATCGTCTACAAGACTGCATGCATTTATTCACTCCTTCAAAACATTTTGTACCTATTACTAGACAAGCATTCATTCAACATATACTTACTGAGTGCCTACTAGGAACCAGACACTTGTTCTCAGTGCTCAAGATACAACAGTGAATAAGACAGTAAATTGCCCATGATCATGTAGATGGCATTGTCTTGTACAATTTCAGCTAGTGATTAAGAGCTGTAAAGTGGGGTAAGGGCAAGTCAGTGACTGGGAGTAATAGACAGGAGAGTCAGGAAAAGCCCCTTTAAGAAGATGGCATTTGAGAAGCAGTATCAATGGAGAAAAAGGTAGTCAAATAATCTCACTGGCAGAGAGAAGAGCAATTATCCAACTCCTGAGGCAGGAAGGTATTGCTGCATTTTAAGGGCAGCAAGAAGAATGATGTAGGTGGAAGAGAGTGAGCAAGGCTGGAAATGGTAAAGATGAGGTTGTGTAGGCAGTAGCCAGATTATGTAGGACCTTGTAGGAGTTTGGATTTTATTCTAAGTGAGATAGGGAGTCACTGGGGGTTTTGACAAAGATAGTAACTTTGATCTAACAGTTTTAAAACATTATTCTTGTAGCTGTGTAGAGAATAGACCAAAGTGGGACAAACATAAGACTGAGTGGCCAGACATGACACCTAGTACACCCGAGGATACGACGAAAGGCATGAAAGAGACTCAGAGACATGCACAGAGGAGACTGTTGAAGAACATGGACTCCAGCAATTCTACCTGGGTTTAAACCCTGGCTCCCCCATCACATGCTGGATGACCATGGGCAACACTTTGATGTTTCTGCTTTCAGTTTATTTGTACATAAGCACAGTCCATAAGAATAAGGACTCAATTCCTAGGGTTCTGCAAATATTAAGTAAGTTAATTATTGCTTAGAGCCAGTGCCTGGCACAAAATAATCCAGTATATATGTTAGCTATAAGCATTCAAAGACCTGGGTGAAGATCACAGATATATCAGACAGCACTGGAATTGATCATTTATACAGGCTACGGTGAGTGTTAATACAAGGTGCTAAGGAAGCTCATAGGAACAATTCCTACCTAGTCCTAGATAGCACAGTGATTAAGAACATAGTAGGCACACAAATAATTACTTATTGTGGTCAAATTATATGGTCTCTTTTTTTCAGATATTAATTTTGGATATTAATTTTAATTCTATACAATGCTATTTCTGGTACAAAAGGGTCATTAATCTCTCAGCTTATTTGTTATAATAGAAGTCGTCCTGGGGTGCTTGGGTGGCTCTGTCGGTTAAGTGTCTGGGGTCAGCTCAGGTCATGGTCCCAGGGTCCTGGGATGGAGCTCTGTGTTGGGTTCCCTGCTCAGAGGGAAGACTGTTTCTCCCCTTCCGTCTGCTTCAGTCCCTCCCTGCATTTGTGCTGTCTTGCCCATGTGTTCTTTCTCTCTCTCAAATAAATACGTTAAAAATTTTTTTAAAAAGTCATCTTTACTTTTAAGTATTTTCATTAATATTTTCTCTTAAGACCTTATAAATTTATTTAAACCTAGTTGTTCATCTAAAAAAAAAGTTCCCCCTTGATAACAAATAGATAATCTGAAAGACACTATGGTCTCTACACATTACGGGGCTGTGACTCTGCACCAATGATTTACTAAATGGACCCCCACACATACCTTTGGCCTGAAAGCATCATTTCCTTCCCTAATTTATTAGCAGTGAGTCATTACAGCTCAAGAACATCTTACAGATTAGAGAAGGGAATAAAATGAACTAATACAAATGGCCTTGTAAGAAAATGTGGTGAGTGACTCCATGTCATTACTAAAATACCACCACAGGAGGGCCCAGTGTCTTTCCTTGAGTGCGGTGTGTTCTTCAGAAGAAAGACCTCTAAGCCTTGTGACTCCCAAGGACAAGCACATAAAGGAGATGAATCACTTTCCAGTTTTCATCAGTGAATCATGGTTGAGATCACCACTACTTAATTTGGGCTTTTCAAATGTATGAGTCATCACACAAGCCTCTGCATTCTAAATTAGAATGAGAACAGATCTCATGACGTTCAGGCAAGGAGCTCTAAGGGGTCTTTCTTCCTGGAAGCGGGGCAGTTGGCCCGGACTGGAAGAAAGGGTGCAGTACCTCGGATGTGTTCCAAACAGCCAACCCAGGGACTGACTGCACTATCACAGCAGCTCTCTGGAAACCAGCTGAATTGAATCACATCCTAAAGTTAGAGGATAGACAAAACTCTGCCCAAGGGCATAAGTAGTGTACAGAACAGTTCTGCTAAATCCACATGATCCAGAGACAGTGTCAGGCATGGGGATCCTATCAATACAGTTCAGGTATTTCCTTCTTGTATCAAAGATGTTAATTAGCACTTACTCACATTTGTTTCCTCTCATCCAAGCCACGTTGTCATCCCAAGAGACCTCCACAGTCACATGGAGGACCTACCAGATTCCCCTGGGTTCTTTGACCTCCTTAGTGCTAATGACCTTCATCTCACAGCTCCTTCTCACACTTCTCATCTCACATCACACATATACTGCCAGTCCATCCCAGGTTGCTAGAGTCCTGTCATTACTTGGAACTATTCCCTCTCTTAAAGCTTCAATTTAACCACTGCTCACCGCCACCATCCATCTCTTTCATCCAGTTGTTGCCATCCTATAATTTCTTCAGCCTCATCATGACCTCCGCAAACCCTCCTCTTTCTCCCAATATCAGCCCGTATTGTCTTCACTTCTTTTGCAAAAATAGTTACCACAGCATTAGTAACAGCAATAAGTAAGAACAATTAACAATAATAGCAACTTTTATTGGGTGCTAAGCATTTTTCTGCCTTGTATCATTTAATTGTCAGGACTACTCTATGAACTTGGTGTTGAAGGCTTTAGTCAAGTCTTCCATGCTAAGTCCTGTCTAGTTCTTAAACTGAATATATATATACACTGTTCATCATTCCAGTGTAACTATACACACTAGATACCTAGCCATCATTCCAAAACTTGGGACAACGTAGCAAGATGGCACTGGAAGCTTAGTGAGGAACTGTACCTGGAACCTATCTAATTAGATATAGGTAATGGGGCCCACTAAAGGAAGTTTCATCAGCCTTATAAATCAACTATACAGGAGTTTGGGTGTGACATATTTTAGAATATAAGAGACATGGTAAGTCCCTACTCAGAGCTTCCTGCAACCTGGTGAGACTTCATCCTTGAAGTGAAACATGATCACCATCAGTGTAGGCAGTGTTCAATGCAGAATTAAAGAAACCACACTCACCTCTCAGATCTTGGGTGAGATATCTGAAAATCCTTTGCTTAGAAGGTATTCTTTGTTCTTACAACACCTATACTATTACAAGTCTGAGTTTGACAGCCTCTGGTCCTGACTGCATACTAATGTATTACTACTACAGATAAATTATTATCCTAGTTTTACAGATAAATAGCATAGTTTTTATCACTTCAGCTATTCTCTTGCCAACAATTTCAACTGCCTTTCCCCGATAGTAATTTCATTGCACCAACCTGTCCAAGCCTCTGTCTAGGAGATAGGAGACAAATCTCCTATCTCCTACAGAACAAGATAAGCAAATTCCTCTGTGACATTTCTCTTTGGCTACCTCACATACACTTCAAACACAACATATCCAACAACTGAGTTCATCTCTTTCCCAAAAGTGCTCCTCCTCTGGGTTCCCAACTTGTTGAGTGATGCAGCCAGTCAACTAACCTCAAAACCCTGAAAAATGGACATGAACCTTTGTTCTTCCCCCTTCTTCATAGTCCAGGTCCAAGCAAACACACAGTGATCATTTAGTCTCTATGATGGTGGGACAGAGAGGAGGCCATGCACTCCTCTCTATCCCACCATCACTCAGTTCAGATATCTCAAATCTGGAAGAGTTTGGTCTGATCTCTCTGCAATTGGTCTTGCTCCCTATAATTCATCTCTACCCTGCAAACAGATTTTTCTAAAGAGAAAACTTGGTAACATCCTATGCTTAAATACTTCAAATGATTTTTTCCATTTTCAAGATAAAGTTTACATTACTATATAAGACCCTTTATAACCTAAGACTATATATATGCACAGAATTATACCCATACAATCGCACAGACTAGTTTTATTGCTGCATAACCAATTACCACATACTTATAGCTATACATAACACAAATTTATATCTCATAGTTTCCAGGGTTCAGATGTCCAATACTCTTTATGTGGGCCCTCTGTTGAGGGTCTCAAAGGTTGAATGAAATCAAGCTGTCAGCTGAGCTGTGTTCTCATTAGGAGGTTCTAGGGAAGAACCTGCTTCCATGCTCATTCAGGTTGTTGGCAAAATCTAGTTCTTGTGGTGGCAGGACTAAAGTCTCCATTCTCACACTGGGGCTGTTGGTCAGTGGTCACCATCAGCTTCGGAATCTGAATACAATCCTCAACATGTAGCTCCCTCTATCTTCAAGCCAACAATGGTATGCTGAATTCTTCTCATGTTTCGAACCTCTGACTTCTGCTTCTCTGACCACTCAGAGAAAATTCACTTGTTTTAAAAGGTTTATGTGAGGGTGCCTGGGTGGCTCAGTGGGTTAAGCCTCTGCCTTCAGCTCAGGTCATGATCTCAGGGTCCTGGGATCGAGTCCCGCATTGGGCTCTCTGCTCAGCAGGGAGCCTGCTTCCCTCTCTCTCTCTCTGCCTGTCTCTCTGCCTACTTGTGATCTATCTCTGTCAAATAAACAAATTCTTTAAAAAAAAAAAAGGTTTATGTGATTAGGACAGGCCTACCTGAATACCCTCTCTCTCTTAAAGTCAACTGATTTGATTAGTAACCTCAATTACATCTGTAAAAAGCCTGTTCCTATGTAACACAATATAATCAGAGAGTAACACCAGAGGGCAGAGATCTAGGGGCTAGCTTAGAATACTACCAGAATGCTTAGAAGTCTGTCCAAATTTTCTTCTTCTAATGAGGACACAGGTCATTAGATTAGAGTCCATGCTAATCCAGAATGACCTCGTCTTAACTCAATTACATTTCTGAATACGGTTACATTCATATACTTTAGGTAAACATGAATTTGGGAGGAAACTATTCAACCCGTTATATTATCCCTGCATGAATTTCATAGTTTCACTCCATTAAACAAAAATCACATCCACAAATATTTCTGAGGGATCTCCTTTTACCTTTGGTTTCTGCTCAGATGGCTTAGGGACAATGCCCCCAAGCTTCTGAGAGACCCTCTGGTTTGATTGATGGGACCTATGGATCACACCCTTAAGCTCCTAGAAAAGCCTATCACTGAATACTTTCTGTTTTCTGTCTGGTCTTTCTGTTGTTTCCCCAAAAAGCTGGATAGTCACACAGCTCTCTATGCCATGTTGTCAGAAGCCACTTCTGACAGTTCAAATCTTATACTGTCTGAAACAGCTAAAACTTTTCAAAATCATCCAGTCCTGAATCTCTTATATATACCAGGTTTTTTCCTTCAAATTATTTATTTTTTCAATTAAAGAGTGCACTTGTTGTGATAAGCACAGGGTGATGTATGAAATTGTTGAATTACTATCCTATACACCTAAAACTAATATAACACTGTATGTTAACTAACTTTAATTAAAATAAAAGCTTAAAAATAAATCAATTATTTCTTTTTTTCTTGCATTTTAGTATAAGCAGCAAGATGAAGCAAATCAGCTCCTTCAATACTTTGCTTGGAAAACCCCTAGCTATATATTCCGATTTGTCAAAAATTCCACTTTTGACATAACTACAGGTCACAATTTCTCAAAGCTTTCTGCCACCATGTAAGGATCTTCCTCCTTCCTCCAGTTCCAATAACATGTTCTGCACTTCCTTCTGAGTCTTCACCAGAAGCATTATAAAAACCGAAATTCCTAGTAACAATCTATTCGTGGTAATTTAGGCTTTCTCTAAAACAATGTAAGTTTTCTCTATAATGCTCAATTCCTTCTGAGCTTTCACCAGCTGCATCTGCAGTATCCACAGTTCTACTAACAGTCTGTTCAAGGCAATTTTTGGTTTCTTCTATCATATTCCTCAAAATTCTTCCAGTCTCCAGCTACTGCCTGATTCCAAAGCTACTTCCAGGCCTTAGATTGTTACTTTAGGGCAGTACCACATTTCCAGGTACCAAAATCTGTATTAGTCTTTTATTACTACAGAACTACCACAAACTTAGCAGCTATAAATAATATATACTTATCATCGCAGTTTCTGTGGGTCAGGAGTCTGGCCTAGAGCCATCTTCGCTATGTCCTCTACTTAGTATCTCAGGCTGAAATCAAGGTGTTGGCCTAGATGGAGGCTCTGTATGAGAATTTGCTTTCAAATTCATTCACATCATTGGAAGAGTCCAGTTCTCTCTGGTTGTAGGACTAGGTCTCCATTCACTTGCTGGCTTGTGGCTGGGAGTCACTTTCAACTCCTAGATGTCACCCACATTCTTCAACTTATCGATCCCTCCATCTTTAAGCCAGCAATGTTGGCTGGAATGTTGAATTCCTCTCATATTTTAAATCTCTGACTTCTGCTTCAACTAGGGAGAGAAAACTTTGCTTTGAAAGGGTTAGGCCCACCTGAATAATCTCCTTATTTTAAGGTCAACTGATTAGTAACTTAATTACATCTATAAAATCCCTTTTTCCAGGTAACATCAGCAATCACAAGAAACACCCCAGAGAGGGTGGATCATGGGAGCCATCTTGGAATTCTAGCTATTACATATTCTTAGAGTGAAAACTCTGTAGAATTCTGCCTATTACATATCCTTGCAGTGACTCTGAGTTTTAATTTCTTTCTGCTTTTTCATTTTGCACAATTAAAAAAAATATGACTTTGTAATCAGGAAAAATACAAAATGATACCACTATTAGTTTAATTAAATCTCTAACAAACTTGGAGCTCTCTGCTCACCCATTTGCAAGGACTACAAAGGGATGAAGTACTGATTACAAAAGACAGAATGGTCAATTTTCTGAAAGCTGGTTCTGTTATGTTGCAAGCTTTTCCTGCAAACACATGCACACATACATTTCTAATAAAATAGACTTATTGTTATTGAGAATAGGTGGTTTAAAGTTATGTCCATCTCCTCACTCTACCTACTTTCATAGCAAAATAAATCAAAATGCTGAGGTCCCATTAGGTATAGCCAACTAGCTGCTTTGACTGAAACAGCAGAACAGGATTGCATAATGTAGTTGGTTTTTGGCTTCCCCACTCCTTTACCAAATAAATGTTTATGAACTCCCACTACATGCCAAGCACTTGGGTACAAAGATACAGATGGTACACCCGGAACTCAAATGAAGAGCTCAAAATTTCTCATTTTGTCCTTTAGGCAAGTTTCTCACTTCATTTAAATATTTATACTTGAAATATTAACTACCAAATTTTGGAGGGTATTTGAGATATCCTAAAAATGTTTTCACAATTAAACAAAAAGACAACTGCATTCCAACCAATGTTTATTTTCTACTTCTTAAAAAGTTGGAAGTTTAAAAGAAAAAAAGGATTTGGCAAATTGCAATTTTTCTTCCAACAAGACCTTTGGTCAGAATCCCCTGGGCTATTTTGACAAATAAGAATCAGGCAAAAGACTAAATTTGCACGCTTTTGAAGTCACATACCTTTAAGATCACATCTCTTTGTCATCATCACCTATTTTTTGGAAACATATAGTAGTTACCCCCAAATGACACTTACTTTGAGACCTTCTTGGCTTAACCTTAGCCCAACCCAGCCAACCCTCCAAATCAACCCAGCAGCAACTCTGGCAGACCTTGGAGAAATGGAACACCAGGCTGTTCATGGACTGTTTCCATTAGAGCATATTGCATTTGATAGGGGAAAGATGATTAGTCACTTAGAAGGTCCACCCCTTGAGCAGCGAAACATTATAATGTAGCCTGGCATTTTAACATAAGTTCAAATTTCTTGGCTAAATAAATTCCTAACCTTTACATTCAGTTGCTGTTCTCCACCTGCTTACAATTACTCATTCTGCACTACAACTCTCCTCACCAGAATTGGAGCAGGTGGGAAGGTACTACAAAGAAAAACCCAAACAAGTTCAGCAGGCCCTGGAACTGAGGGCAAGCAAGGAGGAAAAGCCCAGTCTGACAGATATCAGTTCTTTCTTTATTCCTCTTTCCTATTCCCTCTGCCCCATTTTATTGCCTTCCACTAGCTTCCTTCCCTTCCTTCATCTGAGAGATCTTCCTTGCCACCAAGAATTCTCAAATGCTGCCCAAATTTCCCCAACTTCTCATACTTCTGCTAACACTGGCCCTACAAGTGCTAAACACAGTCATGCTCTGCTTCTAAAGGCTAAAATCTGAAAGTCACATTTACCAAGTGCCTCTTAGGTATCAGGCCCACAGCTGGGCCATGAGGATAAGGCAGGGAACAAGACCTTGTCTCTACCTTCCAGGAGACAGAGGAAACAGTCACTCACACAGGGGTCTACCTTGCATTAGCCTTTTATGTGAGAGCATGGAGGAAGTGTGGATTTATCCTGAATTGATGCACTAAGGGAGGTTACATTTCTACAAAACCCTATATACTAGAACAAAGAAAGAAAGAAAGAAACACTACCAGTCAAACTTCATTAAGTACAAGACAACAAGAATTTTCCAAGGATATCTGGGTGTGCATTGAATTTAGGAGTAGAACTGCTTTCCAGGGAACAGTAACAGTGGAAGAAGTATATTTCTAGAAAGAGGTGTGTATAATCAGGAGAAAAGGAGGTCAAGTTTATGAAAGAGGCGCATTGCAGGAGTTTCAGGACATACTACGTATCTGTTTATCTTGGTAAATTCTTTGCTCAGAGAGAAGAAGGAAGTATGAAATGAGCTTAGTTCACAAATATGGGAGGCAGGACATGAACCAATGCATTTTTTAAGTGCTTATCTTGGCTAAGAACAATGCAGTGTGGCCTGTTTGCAAGTCAATAAGTAGAATCATAGAGAAAGAACTGGTGAGACCTAGAAGTCATCCTCTTACCCAACATCTTTGTAAAACATTTGAAAAAAACTTGATATTCCCTTGCAATGTTATAAAGACTGCTCTTTGTAACATTATTATATGTCCTTCCCATGGAAAGTTCTCTCCACTCAATCCTTTTTTCATTACTAGCAACCAAAGACACATATTTGCAACCTAATTCTAGGGTTGAAAGCCATGAGCTTGAAAGACCATTTTCAAAGTTACATGTTTCAACCTACAATAAAAATGTTTCTTAAAAATGGGCTAGAAATAGCACAGATCCCACAAAGGGTGTGGCAACCCAGGCTAACTGGGGGAATTCAGGAATAGGGTGAGAGGAAACTTCACAAAGTTTCCTTTGGAGTCTGGTCTCTCTTCATTCTTCTTTTAGTTATTCCTTGCCCAGTAATGAAATATTCATTATGAGCTTTCTCCATATCAGCCATTGTACTATGTATACTTGGGATATAGAGTAGAATCAACAATTCAACTCAGCCCCTCAGGATATTCTTCTTCATCTAAGGCTGAGAACATGATTATAATACAGTACAAGGAAGATAAACACCAAGATGAGCACCAAGCCCCAAGGCATACAAAGCAGAGTATGCCTCATTAAGGTGAAGGAAAGCTTCTTGGAAGAAAGAACATTTGAGTTGAATCTTGAAGGTGGAAAATGATTTCCCCAGGTAGAAGAGAGACATGATGGAAGGGAGAAGTATTTACAAAGATCTAGAGACAGGACACCTCACAAAGTGCTGGGAAACAAGAATAATCAGAATATCTCTCTTTTTCCCACCAACCTAATATCTTTCTCATAATTCAATCCAGGCTGGTATGAACTCATAGGTCCCATTGGGGGTCTACCGGCCACAAAGAACCAACCCAAAGAGCAAAGAGGTATGAATGACCTCTTTGTACAGGCTTTGCTGTTCCTGAGGTGTGCTTCCACGATGGAGCTGTGGGCTGGATGAAAGTGACAATCCCACTGGGAAGGACCAACTGACCTTAGCTTTGCCCTTTGGTAAGCCATAAGGGACAGAATTCTAAGCATCCTGAAGGTTGTTCAGCTGTTGTGTCTGCCTCCCAGATTCTCAGCAAAGACCAGAAGATCCCATGGCTCTTGAGGGAGATCCTAGAAACGGCTTTCTTTGGGCGTTGGGAAGGATTTCACCTCACACCAGCAGGAGTCACAAGAGGGTAACTGTTTTATTCATCAGAGTTCCACACATTCTCCAACTGCAAAGGAAAAAGGGACGAGAAATCTAATTTAAGTTCTTAGAAAGTAGGGCAAAATTTCATTACAACGTTTAAAAAGACAAAACAAAGCAGACATTGATAATAATCTGCTTATTAATCATTAACTTATCTACAGAGTTAAAATTTTTTTAAAGTTTTAAACAGCTTTATGGACATATAATTTACACATCAGAAGATTCAGTCCCCCCCAAATATTTGCCTCATGTTAAATGTACATCAATGAGTGTCAGTAAAATTAAATTTAAAGCAATCATCACAATCCCATTTTAGAACACTCCCATCACCCCAAAGAGATTCCCTCATGCCTACTTGCAGCCAAACCACTTTTCTACCTCCAGCCTGAGGCAATCACTAATTGACTTGTTGTCTCTATAGGTTTGCCTTTTCCAGGCATTTGATATAAATGGAACCTATAACAATAGGTCCTCTGCATCTGGCTTTTTTCAATCATCATAATGTTTTTGAGGGTCATCCATGTTGTAGTAGGTATTCATACCCTTTTATTGCTGCATAATATTTCATCATATGAACGTTATGGACATATCACATTCTATCTATTATAAATATTTTTGTCTTAAATTCTATTTTACTTGATACTATTAGAGTCACTAACTTATTTATGGTTATTGCTTGCTTGCATGATACACATACACACATAGACACATATATATATATATTTTTCAAATACTGTATTTTTAAAAGTTCTAGATTTATAGAAAGATTACAAAGATTATAAGTACAGAGTTTTCACATAACTTACATTAATTTTCCCCTATTTTACATTAGTATGGTACATTTGTTAAATTTAATAAACCAATATTGAACACTATTGACAATTCTTCAATCAGATTTTCTTAGTTTTTCTCTAATAATCTTTTCCTGATGCCGTGTGCCATCTAGGATGCCACGTTACATTTGCTCACCATGTCTACCTAGGCTCTCCTTGACCATGAGAGTTTCTCAGACTAGCCTTGTTTTTGATGACTTTGACATATCTGAGGAGTACTAGTCAGGCTCTTTGTGTAATGTCCCTCCATTATTGTGTTTTTCTTAGGATTAGACTCGAGTTATGTATTTTGAGAAGGAAGATCACAGAGGTAAAGTGCCATTTTCATCACATCGTATCAAGTATATATACTATCAACATGACTTATAACTCTTGATGTTGACCTTGACCAGCTGAGGTAATATTTGTCAGTTTTCTCCACTGTAAAGTCACTCCTTTTCCCCTCCTTTTCATGCTGTATTCTTTGGCAGGAAGTCACTATACACAGCCCAAACCTAAGGACTAGGGAGTTACGCTCCACTGTTTTGAGGCCAGAATGCCTGTGTGAACCATTTGGAATTCTTCTATATGAGAGATCTGTCTCTTCTCCACCATTTAATATTTATTCAATCACTTATTTACATCGGTATGGACTCATTGGTACTTATTTTATAATCTGGATTACTATCCAATAGTACTTTACAAATTTGATTGCTTGGATTGTTATAGTTTTGGCCGTTGAGAGTTCTTTCATTTAGCTCCTGTGTCCTTTAGATATACCTCCAACACCATGGATGTTTGTTAGCTTGCTTTTGAACAACTTTCTTGCTTTCTGACACTGTAGGATTATCCAGGTTCATTTTGTATATTTCCCACCCTAGTCCTAGAATCAACCAGTTTTCCAAGAAACCCTGGCTCCTTTTACTGGCAAATGGCATTAGACACCAAGATCCGAGCACTAAGTGTGCTCATTGCTTTTGGAGAGTTACTGTTTCTAGGCCTGCTCAGATGACAGAGCAAGGAAATACATATGAATATACTAATTGTACATGTACACATTTCTGCATATAAGCATCTGTATTGATGTTAAGCCTAACATGAGTTCATACTAATGCTTCAAACTCTAGTCCATTACCACTTGAATAGTTCTAGCCTTTTCCTTTTGTTTATCAAGGATACATACTGTCAACATGAGTTATCATTACAACAATGAGACATCTTCTGACATCTGACTCCCACCATCTGAATGGAAGTCTGAATTTACTTAATTGTTCGATTCCAGAATAGCAGTATCCAACTTGTTAAGCTGTATGCCCATGGGAAATAACTCTATCAACTACTGACAGTGCATGTGCATAGTTTCTTTCATCGCTATTTTTACAGACTTCATTTATTTCCAGAGTTACATAGGTCAGTACCTCTTACCCAAGCCCCTTCCATGAGGTTGTTCTATGCATTTAAATTACATATAGTTTGATGTACTGGATTCAATCCTGTGATTCCTCTACCCCCTAAATGATTTTTTAATATTTGCACAATTAAAGTTCATTCTTTTTGCTCTAAAGTTTTGACAAATGCATAGTGTCACATATCCACAATTACATTATCACAAAGAATCCTTCAACACCCTAAAAAAATACCTGTACTTTATCTATTGAACCTTCCACCAGACTCCTACCTGCTGCCAAACTCTGGAAATCACTCACATATTTACTGTTTCTAGTTTTCTCTTTTCCAGGATTGTCACATATTAGAATTATAGAGCATATAGCCTTTTTAAAATGGCTTATTTCACTTAGCATATGCATTTAAAGTTTACTATGCCTTTTTACGGCTTCATATATTTTTATTACCAACTAACACTTTATTCTATGAATGTACCACAGTTTGTTTATCTATCCACCTATTATTAGCTTTTGGCCATTATAAATACAGCTGCTATAAACATTAATTTGCAGCATTTTTAGGACATAGTCTTTAGATCAGTTGGGTGAATACCTAGGAGCACACTGCTGGTTCATAAGGTAAGACTGTGTTTAGCTTTGTAAGAAACTGCCAAACTGTCTTCCAAGGAGTCTTTTTCATTCTACATACCCATCAGCAATGAATGAGAGTTCCTGTTGCATCCTTACCAGCAACAGGTATTGTCAGTTTTTTGACCTATGGCCATTCTAATACATGTTTCTTGAATGCTTTTACTTTCAATGTATTTGTTGAAATTTTATTTGGATTTATTTGCCTACATATCATGCATTCTTTTGCTTTTCTGTTCTTTATTGCTTTTATTGTATTAAATATTTTCTAGTGTACCACTTAAATTCACTTACAGGATGCTGTACAGACTGAATATTTGTGTCCCCCTAATGTGCATATGTTGAAGCCCTAACCCTCAGTATGATGGTATCTGGAGGTGGGGCTTTTGTAAGATAATTAAGTTTAGATGAGGTCATGAGGAGGGGCTTCCATGTTGGGATTCATGACCTTATAAGAAGAGGAAAAGAGACAGCTCATTCTCTCTGCCATGTGAGGACACAGCAAGCAGGAAGCCATCTGGAAGCTAGGAAGAAGGTTCTCACCAAGAGGACTTACCCTCTAAAACTATGAGAAATAAATGTCTGTTGTTTAAACCACCCAATAAAGGTATTTTTGTTACAACAGCCTGAGCATAGTAATACAGAGGTCTTTTAAAATACACACACACACACACACACACACACACACACAAATGTATCTATAATACACACATATAAATATATATACATGTAGTTATTTTCTGACATTATTTCTTTTTTTAAGATTTTATTTACTCACTTGAGAGAGAGAGCATGCACCCAAGTGAGCATGAGAGTGTGGGGAAGGGCAAAGGGAGAAGCAGACTCCCTGCGGAGCATGGGCCCAATGCAGGTTCCATTTCAGGACCCCATCACCATGATATGAGCTGAAGGCAGCCGTTTAACCAACTGAGCCACGCAGGTCCTCTGGCATTATTTCTTAAATATTTTTCTTTCCTTTTCTCTCCTCTACTTCTGGGACACTTATGTTGGATCACTTGTTGGTGTTCCTTAGGTCTCAGAGACTATTCATTTTTCTTTCTGTAATTTCTTATAATTTTTAATGTATCTTCAATTTCATTGACTCATTTTATTCTGCCAGTTCAAATTTGTAATTGAGCCCCTCTTGTGAATTTTTTCATCTTAATTATACTTTACAATTCAAGAATTTCTACTTGATTTTTCAAATCAAATTTCTTCATTTACATTTCTTTACAGACATTCTCTATTTGATGAATAATTGTTATATTTTTGTTTACATTTTAAAATATTGGTTCCTTTATTTAAATATGTTCATAATAATTGCTTTGAAGTCTTCCTCTGCTAAGTCCAGTATATGGCCCCCTCAAAGAAAGGTTCTAATGATTGCTTTTGTAGGAAAAGCAGAAATTTTACCTCTACTCTCTTAGAGTCTCCAGCTGGGCCTGAGAATTAAATTGATATAACACACATTAACAAGAGAAATACAAATTTATTTAATGTTAGTTTAACATGACACAGAAGACTTCATAGGGAAATGAAAACCCAAAGAAGTAGCAAAACCTAAATGCTCATATACTACATTGAACAAAGGCTGGCAATTATGGAAAAGCAACTAAAATAAATGAGGAGAACAAAGGAATATTAAGAGTTATTTTAACAAGGTTGGTTTGTACAGAATCCGCTGAGCCTGACTCCCATTTCTGGCGATGAGGATGTTTCTTTCCTCATGGCATAGGCTGGGCAGTTCTCCCACAGTCGTTTTAACCTCTGCCTTAAGAAGGAAAAAGGGGAAATCAGAGCATCCTTCTTGCACTGGCTGTTTTTTAAGTGCCTTTAACTCAAAATAATCAATATGCTGAAGCGTTTGGGTGGCTCAGTTGGTTAAGTGTTTGCCTTCACATCAAATCATGATCTCAGGTTCCTGGGATGGAGCCAGCATCAGGCTCCCTCCTCTGTGGGGAGCCTGCTTCTCCTTCTCCCTCTCTCAGCCATTCTCCCTGCTTTGCTCTCTGTCAAATAAATAAATAAAATCTTTATAAAAAAAATCAATATGCCTTTTCCAACTTAGAGCTTTCAAAGCCTGGGAAAAGGGGTCTCAGTGCTGAAAAGAACACAGAATTGTGACATACACGTGGATTTTCTATGACACTGTGCCTAGCACACTTAGTATGTTTATGTGG
Source organism: Lutra lutra (assembly GCF_902655055.1). NCBI lineage: Eukaryota > Metazoa > Chordata > Mammalia > Carnivora > Mustelidae > Lutra > Lutra lutra. The sequence goes on from NC_062281.1 coordinate 140,941,779, forward strand.
CAGTACTTTATGAACAAGGTGCCCAAGTTTGTGATTTGGCTCACATTTAAAAGAAGAGATGATGACAGAAGCATCAGGTATCCAAGTCCAAATTGTCCTGACCATTTTTGAATCCTTCATTACATTGTCAAATAAGATCAGAGTGGAACTTTGGACCCATCGGGTTGGAGTTTGGTGCATTTCATCATCTGTCATGTTGGCATCTGCATAACTCCATCTTCCGTGTATGTTTACATCAGTCTGTAGGAGTACAACAGGTTGCAAAACATCTGATATAGGAGACCTAAGTTTGGCTTTGGCAGTTATGAGGCTTGGTTGTGTTACCTTGCCAAGAATTTTGGTCTGTCCATATGTATTCTTTGGTATTGGGCAACCTAATCAGAGGAGCAGCTGAGCTACCCCAGATTATATAAGGGTGGCTTATGAGCTAAGCTGTTAATATCTAGTGATTTGGCAAGTGTCTGTACCATAAGAGTGGGTGCCAAGGCCATCTATGACCTTTGTGAGACATCTTTGAAGATGTCACTTGTGAAACTAAACCAAAGCTTGATTGTAATATTGCCTTGGTATGTCACCTAGGAAGGATCCAGCACCATTCCTGTTTTCTTTTTTTTTTTTTTTTTTAAGATTATTTATTTACTTATTTATTTAGAGACCATGTTATCAGGGACTGGGGGCAGGGAGCAAAGGAAGAGGAAGAGAGAGAAAATCCCAGGGAAACCATGCTGAGCAGGGAGTCCAACATGGTTCAATCTCATTACCCTGAGAACATGATCTGAGCCAAAATCAAGACTCAGACACTCAAATGACTGAGCCACCCAGGTGCCCCACCATTCCTGTTTCCAACACAGAGGGGGAAACTCCCTTCTAATGACTTCACCTGAGCAAAGAACCATCCTTGAGATCCTATAGAGGCTTTCATGACCCATTAACACAACAGAATGCCAAACAGAGTAGTATTATTGTCTTGGTTGTGGAAACCATACCCTGTCATACATCCATTTCCAGAGCTGGTTCACACTGGCAGAACAAAAATCAGCTCAGGTTCTTTTGCATGATCTAGATGTTGATACAACCAATAACCAAACTAGTTAGTTAAAGTGGTCAGTGTTTGGAAAACCAGTGTAAGGGAATGTTAGATCTATGTTTGACCTGTTGAGAAAACAGTAAGGGTTAACACAAGGGAGACACTTTGAGAGAAAGGCCATAGTGGAGGATCAGAGGGAGAAAAGAAACCACTGAGATAAGCAATCTTTAGTTAGTCTTTAATTAAATGGCAAAAAAAATGGGAGGCTTCATTAAAAGTAACAGCATTATTTTAATTTGTTTCATTTTGGTTTTTTGTGGATTAGAAGACTTAGTGGGGTTAGAAAATAGGTGGAAATACAGTTTGCTAATCCCGTTCTTGGGGAAAGATATCTACTCTGTGATGTCATATGTTTCTTAGACTTGGGAATTAATCCTAGAAATCCTTGCTTTAAGGTCATCTGTAGGAATGTTCTTCCAGTTGTCTTGGGAGTGCTGATCTGGGTTTAGTTTGGTGTACCATATGTACACAAATCAGGAGAATTTTCCTTTAATTTTTATGGCAGTCTAAGTGGTTACCAATACTTCTTCATAAGGTCCTTCCCAGGGAGATGATAGTGTGTCCTATCTTTTAAAAACCTTGTCGTATACCCAATCTCCTGTTGGAAAGGGATGGTAAAACTCATCTGTTATTTGGATGTCATGACTCTTTTACCTGTTGATGATCTGTCCCAAGAATACTAGTTAATTCTTGTATATAGCTAATCTTAACATCACATTGCTCACCTCAGTCCCCATAATGTTCACTCAATCTAGGAATGGAAGGCTTAGAGATGCTAGTAGGCAAAGGGCGACCCAACATTATCTTTTAAAAGGGGATAAGCCATGTCCCCTATTTGGACTATTCTAGATTTTTATAAGGACAAGAGAGGATGTTTAAGTCCATTTTCTGACAGACTTTTTCTAAAGTCTTCTTTATGCCTTGATTTTTATGTTCCACTTGCTCCAAGGATTAAGGATAGTACAGGGTATGGAATTTTAATGAGTATCTCAAAGGTTTTGCAAGCAAATGGCTTGTTTCTGCTGTCAAATGAGTTCCTTGATCTTATTCAATCCATAACAGGCCAAAACAAGGAATAATCTCAGTTACTCATTTCTTTCCCACTCTGTGGCATCAGCACATCTAGTTACACAGATTTCAGTCCATCCACTAAACACATAGACAAGTACCACACAGCTTATGTAGCCATGTAGCCTATAGCTGGGGACAAATTTATAAAACCCATTTGGGAGTACCCCAAGAGGCAATGTGGGCCCCGGAAGACTTCCTGAAGCATGTTGGTTTCTTCTAACAATCTGATGAGGTTTACAAGTAGTACACTGGGCAATAATTTGGTCAGAAACTTTGTGGATGCCAGAGCAGAACCAATTATCTTTTAATTCCATGACTATCCCCCATCTGACGGGAGATAAATGCAAACCAAAAGTTCAAAAGAAAGGGGACCACAGAAGTCCGTTTAGCCCAATGTATAATCTGTCTAATTGTTTGGCACCCTTTTGTACTCATTTGTCTTTTTCAGATTTGGGGACATTTGATAATCAATAATATCAGTCAAGTTTACAAATTGGGTGGTGAAAAGATAGGGGTTCTGTTTAGGCTACATGCTTCGCAGCTTTGTCAGCCCTACATTCCCCAGAGATACGGTATCCATTTCTTTATATGAGCTGAACAATGAACAGTTTTAGAAGGGGGGTGAGTATTCTGTAATAGGACCGAATATGCCCATTGGCAGTAGGAGTGCCGACAGAAGTTAACAATCTGGAAGATTTCTAGATCATGCCAATAGTATAGTTGATCAAAAAGCATGTCTGCTTCGGACTCTCTCTCTCTCTCTCCATCCTACTCTCTTTCTTTCTCTCAAAAAAAACAAAACCTTAAAAACAAAGCAAAACACATGTCTGTAGTCAGTGTAAATAGAGGCAGTTTTTCCTTTCATCAGCATGCAAGCTTTTGTAAGATATATAAGGTTAGCAATTCGGGCTGATTTTACAGTAGGCAAAGAATATTCCTCGTGTTTCATGTGGGGAACCTAAGGCATAGCCAGTTATTACATCTTCCCAGAAATGTCATTTACAAGAGTCATCGCAAAATGGAAGTAAGTCTGGATTGTTTAAGGGGTATCTAAGAAGTTTTCTGGTGGCTTTGGGACCAATTCCATAGTTGAAAGGCAATCACATGGAATTGTCAGGAAGCAACAGAAGAATAGCCAGATTTAAAGTGTTACAACAATGTAAGATGATGGAAGAACTGTTAACAGAGGCTTGTTCATACACCATCAGGGGCCACATAGAGAGATGCTGTCTTATGGTACTTGTCAGAGAACAGACACAGCCTGGGGAGCCTAGAGGCCAAGAGGGGAGCCTAATGTGAGAGTACTGGCCTTGGCAATGAGGGCAGCTGCCACAGCTACCACAGCCGCCACACAGGCACAGAACCATGCCTGCTGCTACTGGGTCCAACTGAGATGGGAAATATGCTTTAGGACTTATCTGAGAGCTAAAATGCTCTCCTGCAAAAATCCCTTTATTTTCATGACAGTATCGGCGAAAAGGTTTGTCAAAATGAGGTAAGTTGAGAGCTGGGGGTGTGACAATGAAGCCTTTCGGGCTTCAAAGGAAGTTAATGACTCTGGGGGCCAGGAAATGGGCTCTGAGGTAATATGGAGGGCGAGCATACACACAGGGATTTAGCAAAAGCAGTGAAGTTAAGAATCCATTGGTGGCAATAGCCAGCTGCCCCTGGAGATGTGTATAGTTGCTTTTCTGTTTGAGGGAGAGGGATGGACAAAATTGACTCATGGCATTTCAGAGTGAGCTTTTTGAGTCCCCTGAGAAAGTTCATGTCCTAAGTAGGTCACAGTTGTTTGTACCCATTAAAGTTTAGACTTTAGGAGGCTTTCTGGCTGCTTTCCGTCAGTGCCTGCCTTTAGGAGAATGAGGGAGTCGGTAAGAGGATTCTGTGCAGTTTAGTTACAGAGTAAAAGCTCATCAATATACTGAACAAGTGTAGAGCCTCAGGTAAAGGCTACAGAATCTAAGTTGGCTTTAAGGACATGGGAAAATATTGAGGGAGACTCAAAATATCCCTGAGGGATGTGAGTCTCCAGGTCAATTGTCGCCCTCTAAAAATAAATGCAAAGAGAAATCGCAAGTCAGAATGCGATGGAATTGAAAAGAAAGCCTAGCAGACACCAATTACTGTAAACCAGGCTGAGACAGCAGGAATGGAGGTTAGAATGGCGGCTGGATTAGAACAACAGGTGGTGAGATATTATAAAGGAGTTTATGCTCTTAGATCTTGTACAAATTGATCAATTTCTATTTCATTCCCATTTGAATAAAATCCCCCTCCTTTTCTTACCAGCAAGATTAGGATGTTACCGTGTAAGAAGTAAAGGTAAGAGCACCCTGCTCTCAAAGAGTCTATTACATGTTCAATTCCTAATTCGGTGTCTCCTAAGGAGGATACTGGGCTACTGGTGGGAAAAGTTTGTTCTTTTTCTAGGCAAATGTGCACAGGCTCTGCACTCAGTCAGTGCAATGCAACCTCATTTGCATGTGAGGCCCAGAGAGTAGTTGGGACACATTTTAAAGTAGGATTCTCTTCAGAGGATTTTAAATTGAGACGGGTTTTCATTAAGGAAAGTAGCAAGCCTAAAGTTTAGTCTGAGGGCAGGGAAATAAAAAAGCCTTTCTTACTACATTGTGTGGTGGCATTAAAATTACATACCAAGGCCTCCTGTGGGACTCCATCAGTTAAGCGTCTGAGCCTTCTGCTCAGGTCATGATCCCAGGGTCCTGGGATTGAACCTCACATAGGGCTCTGGACTCAGTAGGGAGCCTGCTTTTTCCTCTCCCTCTGCCACTTCACCTGTTTGTGTGTTCCCTTGCTCTTTTTTTCTCTCCCAAATAAATGAATTTTTTTAAAAAGTTACATATCAAGGGGCACCTGGGTGGCTCAGTGGGTTAAGCCTCTGCCTTCAGCTCAGGTCATGATCCCAGGGTTCTGAGATCGAGCCCCGCATCAGGCTCTCTGCTTAGCGGGCAGCCTGCCTCCCCCCACCCACCCCCACCTGCTGCTCTGCCTACTTGTGATCTCTCTGTGTCAAATTAATAAATAAAAAATTTTTTTAAAAAGTTACATATCAAATCTCTACCTAAAAAATCGCTGATGAGGATTCAGAAATAAGACAGACAGGAAGGGTGTTAAGAGGCACTAAGAATATTGGGGTGGTCTGAGATACGGGTAATGGAATACACAGTCCAGAGACTCCAGCAGCCTGAATCCAATCAGAGGTAACAGCAGTAATCCCAGGTGTCAGGTAAGAAGTCCAGTTTCTAATCCTCTATTTTAAGTTGAATAGTGGGTTCTGGGGTGTGACTAAGAATGAGCTGATCCCATCAATTGATGGGGTATCATCCTACAGGAAGAGAAAAATGCACCTTCTGAGGATGCTGGTGCTTAGGGAAACTGTTTGAGCTTCCTTTCATTTAAGTTCAGAAAAATTGTTCTTCCAAGGTCCTAGGTTTTTTTTACAGTATCTGCACAAGTCTGAAGCAACAGGGAAGGCTCTGTGGTTGTGAGAAAAACAAGTGGACTCTGAGTTACTCTTGAGTCATCATTTTTGTTCCTGTCAAGACTCAATATGTACAGGAAGGACTGCTGACTTTAATTTCTCTTTGTCTTGTTTCCCTGCGAGCTACTTTCAAACAACTGTGTAACTGTATCAATAACGATACTGAGAGACTGACCTACCCAGCCAGAGACACTATTTTGGATTTGTCTCTTTATATGAGAGAGACCAAGGCAGAAACTAAAAGATTTCTATATTCTGGGACTTCTGGGTTTAATGTAAGATTTGTATAAAGTGTATTACAAAGGTCTTAGGATGTTCCCCTTCCTTTTGAGTGTACAATGTAACCTTAAACCAATTACCTTAGGGGAAAAGGTCTCTATTATCCCCACCCTCAGGCCCTGAATGTTGGCCTGGCTGAGTCACTTGCAGGAGAGTCTGGGAGAAGTTCTGGCCATGTGTTTCCTCTGTTGGGGGTGATTTTCTTCCGAAGCCATCTAGCCTGTCTGATAACTACATATAACCATGGGTGGGAAGAATATTCCTAATAGCCAGCCAAGGTCCCTATGAGTGGAGCTGTGAAAGGCCACTAATCTCTCTAACTCCTCTCCAAATTTGGTAGCATCTTCAAGAAGTAGAGGCAAAAGAGCTTTCTTGGGAATTTAAAAGATCTGCTGCTGTCTAGGGTAAATGAATTCTGTGTAGTGTGGGTCCAGGATATATACCCACAGGGTTGCACACTGCATAGGAAGGCCTAGAGTTAACTGAGTTTGATTACTGGGCCTCTGGAAGTAGGAGGAGGTATAAAATATGGCAAATTTATTTCCTGGCTATCGGTATTTATACAAATAACCTATATATTCCAGGCCTGGAGATTAGGCCAGAGTGCTCTCTGTAAATCTTGTAGAGAAAGGCAAGTTAAAGCATCGGCTAGACGTTTAAGAGATTTTGAGGGCAAACTGGAGGAGTTTTGAGAGTTAATGGACTTTGCTAAGGAGAAAAGGCCAGATTTTAAGAAGGGGTATATGAGGGTGGGGCTCAGAGATTCAGTAGATCATCTAAAGGTTCAGGGACAAGAAGTTGGGGGTATAGGGAATATAGATAGGTGGAGAAGGAAGATTTATTGTGAATGTGGATTTTAACTTTTTTGTTTTTATTTATTTAACGAGAGAGAGTGCATGAGCTGTAGGGAAGGGCAGAGGGGGAGAGAGAGAGAATCACAAGCAGGCTCTGTGCTCAGCAACGAGACTGATAAGGGCTCAATCACATGATCTGAGCTAAAATTAAGAGTCAGATACCTAACTAACTGAGCTACCCAGCCGCCCCTTAACTTTTAAGTCTGATAAGGCTAGCAGCTACAAACCTTTGTGTCCTCTTTTTAATTTGATCTTCCCATAAATTCTGATAAGACATTTGTTTAGTATGAGAGCTCTCTCAAATTTTTTCAAATATACGTTTTTCCAGTTCAAAAGATCCATTATCAGCCCATTGACAAGTGGGATCTTCAAGGTTACATTTGTTTCCATAGTGACTCAATCCAATATCCATTTTTACAGAAAGACCCAAAGGTCACTTTCCAGGCATGAATGTAAAATGTAGCCCCCATGATCCAAAAAGTTCACTTCCAGAGTGACCCTAAGAAAGCAAAGACCTTCCTTGTCACAAGCAGTAAGAACTGTGTTTGCGAAAATGGTGTCTCCAATGTCCCACAAGAATGTGAAATTGCTCCAGTCCCAGACCCCCTCACTTGTGACACAGGGTTCTTAATACTTGGATGGGGCTTGCCCCACACTAATAAGATGATAAACGTTGAGATGATAAAGGCCCTTTAGGGACTGAGGACTTTTGTTAAGAGCAACTGCCCTGAGAATTGGCATGGTTGGACAAAGAATGCTTCCTGTCACTCTTGTCAGTCCGCAGCCTCTTGACTGGCCACTTGATGCAGATGCAACACCTGTGCCCCTCTGCTGGCAGAGACCAGAGAAGAGTCTCGGTAGTCACAAGCTAAGATTCAGGACACGAAACAAGGGGAAAGGAGAATCTCAGCCAATTGTTGCTGGGTCTTTAATTTGTGACCTACAGCCAAGTTTGTCTGAACAGGATGCTGACCCGGCGAGAAGTGTAAACTCACCAGCATGAGGGGCCAGCTCAGACAACAGGTTTATCGGATCTATGCCTGTGTTTTACCCTGATTCTCCTCTTTATGACAAGGGAGACCAAAGACAGAAACAAAGGAAAACAATGACCATCTCTGGGAGGAAGGGGAACCATCAAAAACAAGAGCACTCAGAAAGTATGAGAGCTGTCAGACCCCTAGAACTAGCTCACACAAATGTTTCCCCTGACGATCCGAACTTGGAAAGAGAAAAAGACAAGGGGAGACTCTTTTCACTCTCACCTGACCAGAACCTACAAGCAGAGATCTGGGAGCGTAAGAACCTACTGCTGACTGGGTCAGTGTCCCAGGCTCTGTCTGGGGTAGCCTGGCCCCGGAGTGAGCAGTATCCCAGCCAGTACAATCCACCCTCATCTCCAGAAACTGCCCAGGAGGCAAAAGCTTTTTCCTTTACCCTCTTAGGGTTTCTGGTTGGGTCTGAGAATTAAATTTACATACACCCCATTAACAGGAAGAAAGCATACACATTTATTTAATGTTAGCTTACATGACATGAGCACCTTATAAGGAAATGAAGACCCAAAGAAGTGGCAAAACTTAAATGCTTATATACTGGGTTGAACAAGAATGGCAATTGCAGAGAAGTAAAATAAATAAGGACACTAAAAGAAGACAAGAGTTATTTTAACAAGGCTGGTTTGTACAGAATTCTCTTGACCCTGACTCTCATTTCTGGTGATGAGGTGGTTTCTTTCCTCATGGCATAGGGAGGGCAGCTCTCCTGTGGTCGTTTTAACTTCTGCTGTCAGGAGGAAAAGGAGGAATCAGAGTGCCTTTCCTGCACCTGCTGTTTTCAAATTAAACTGAAAATAATCAATATGCCAAGATGGTATATTTTGGGGTGGCACACCCTGAACCCCTTCATTTTTCTTCCTGTGTATGGTCACACTTTCCTGGGTTTAGATTTTTCTTCTCTCTCTCTTTTTTTTTTTTTTTTTTTGGCATATAATTTTTTAAATTGGAGATTTTTACATAGTATATTGCAGCAACTCTGGATTCATATGCCCTCCAGGGGTAGTTGTTGTTGCTGAATTTTTTTGTTTAATGACTTGCCTGGATTAACTCTGTAGAGTCTGTCTTCCCAGCAGCATGCAGCAACTGACGTCTGCTCAGGTTTTTTATAAAACTTATTTTTGTTTTATTTTTAAGCCTGGCTCCGTAGAGGTCAGCACAGCTTCCTGGTCAGCCAACAACTGATCAGAGGTTATATATAAACATCTTGTAAGGCTCCCAGTCTTTGCCAACAGAGATGTGTGTATTTAAGGAGTGTTACCAAAGTTCAGGAAGCTTCCTCCTTCTGCATACGCAAGGCTTCACATTCATCAGAGGCAAAGAGATAGCCAGAGCCCTGTCTGATCTTTCCTCAGTGTGAGGACAGCTGGGAGTGTGTACATACAGTCTTCCAAATCACCAGGGGTTGATGAAGGCGTATCAAGGCCCGCTATCACTATCTCAATCTGTGGATTTCCCTTTGAATTTTTCTGACTGGTCTGTCAGTCTGCTTACCCAAGCAGTATTGTGACCACAGGCTAGCTGCAATATTGGCCTTCTTAAATTGTTTGCTATCATTTCTAGAGTTGCCTATCATTTATGACAATATCCTTGGGTATCTGTGTTCCACTCCAAAGCAAACCAGTCGCCTCTGATAAAAAGACTGTCAGTCCTCACAGCCTGCCATGTCCTGGTAAAAATTACTGAACAGCAGAGCTGGAATGTGGAATGGCAGAAGCCCCAGGATAAAATGCCACAGACTCCCACCATTCTCACTGCTGCTTAGGGTTTTTCTTGAATAATTACCTCTCACATGGATGCCTTTGGTCAATTTTCAAAATGCTAAAATGGTTGTTTTTGACAAATTTGTCTGGTTTTGTATTTGCTTTTTGGGGAGACAACTGGCCTATCTCCTTAATCATTCCAGAAGTCCTACCTCAAGTCAAAAATTGTGCTTTGGGTCAGAGGTCATTGTAACACTTCATTACTACACATGAAAAATGAAAAGCTATGTAAAATTTATGGACAAAATTATTAATAAGGAGAGATACAATGTCTTTAAATAAAAAATTAATATCAAAAAGAAAGCTTTATAGAGCCAATGGAATTTCATTAAAATATCAGAGGATTCTCTTTTTTTCTTTTCTTTTGAGAGAAAAAGAGAATGTGGGGCGGGGGTGCAGAGAGAAGAGAGAGAAAATCAGACTTGGGCTCAATCCCATGACCCCAAGATCATGACCTCTGCCAAAATCAAGAGTTGGACACCCAACCAACTGAGCCACCCAGGTACCCCCATCACAGGGATTCTTAACAGAACTCGATAAGAACAAGCCTATGATAAAAGTCAGAAAGCCCACAGATTGCAGTAGGCAAAATTCCAAGTATGACTTCCAATGATCCTTACCCTTATATCATATTCTCCCCCTTGACTGAGGTCAAATATGAGAAAATATTCTTCTTATATGATTATGTTGTATTTTGTGGAAAAATGGAGATTATCTGGGTAAACCTAATCTAATCAAATGAGCCCCTTAAAAACAGAGAATTTTCTCTGGCTGGTGGAAGAATAACTCAGAGACTGGAAACACAAGGAGAATCTGACCTGCAATAGCTGGCTTTGAAGATGGAGGGGATCACATGCCAAGGAATGTTTTTAAGTGGCCTTGAGCTGCTAAGAGTACATCCAGGTTCATGGTCAGAGAATTGGGGATATCAGTACTCTAGCCACAAGAAACTGAATTCTGCCAACTACTTGAGTAAGCTTGAAGGCAAATTATTCCACAGATAAGAGCCCAGCCCAGCCAACACCTTGATTTCAGCTTCAACATTTAAGAAAACCCAGCTGAACTGGATTCTGATCTAACAGAATGGTGAGATAATAAATGGTGTTGTTTTAAACCACAACATTTGAGGTAACTTGTCATGTAACTAATACACAGATCTATATTTTTATAAATTTCAAATAAAATTTTATAAATTTTGATATATGATAGAGATAACTTTTCAGATCATTTGTGAAGGGGGAGTCTATTTAATGAGTAATTCTAGGACAAATGGTCATACATAAAGGAGAAAAAAAGACTGGATCTCTACTAAAAATATGACAAATAAATAGAAATCTTTAAACATTTATATAACATTTTAGAAGTACTTCATGAATCTGGGTTAAGGAATTCCTTACTCAAAGATTTAAAGTATAGGAAAAGATTGAAAATTCAGGTACATAAAAAATTAAAATTCTACTTATCAGAGGAAGGTCAACATTAAAAAATTAAAAAGCAAGGAAGGAAAAGACAAGAATTCTGAAAGGCACATGTGTATGGCGTCTCGAGAGTCATGAGAGAAGCATGTTTGAAGAAAGAAAGGAAGTTGCCATCTGTGTTCAATTCTACTGAGAGGCAGATTTAGAGGAACACAGTAAAGCGTACGCTGGGTTTGACGACACAAAGAACACTGGTGAACAAAATAAGAGCAGTTTCAACTGAGCACGAGAAAACCCAGGGTAGTGCATGAACTGCTTATTCCTCATCCTTCCAGAAAATGGCACACCTTCCTAAATGCCCCAATATCCTGGCACTTGCATAGTCATAGCTTCCCTCAAATCCCTAAACACAGTAGAGATACATTTCTATTTGGCTTTTATTCTATAACAGAACAAGTATCATTATAGCCTGTTTCACAATTTACTTAGCTGATTCCACGTGCTTCCGACAATTCTAGCATTTCTCTGAAATTTCTCCATCTCTGGGAAGATGAGAAAGAGAGAAGCCATAACAGAACCGTGACAATCTCTATAGTCAAAATAGGCCTTTATTGCTTCTAGTCAGCCTGAGCTTTCCGGAGTGTCAAGGGACAGACATCTGAGGTTGTCCAGCCAGTGCTAAAATCCTACACCTCATACGTGTGTACGCAGGACACACATACAAAAAAAAAAAAAAAAAAAAAAAAAACCCCACAAAAATAAAACCCTGAAATGAATCTTCCCCCCTTACCCCTTCTTGCTCTCATTGTACCTTGTGAGGTTGACCTAACTGGTCATTTTGAACCCACTACTTCAATAAAAAGAAGTCAGACTAGGAAGAAGGAGAGCACAGGAGTAGAAGACCCTATTCCTGTGTTCCCTAGGGAGGGCCTGTACCTCAACCCAGGCAATCCTGAAAATACTCCCCTTCCTCAGAATTACTCTCCTCCAGCAAAAATAGCTCCTAAACACAGAAGCTCTGGATATGCAAAAGGATTTCAAAATTTCACTAATGAAGGTTATAATTAAAATATTTAAATGGGTTTTTAATTTTCTTTCTGGGCTCTGCTATTTCCTAGTCCTCTCCAGGAGCTGCTATTGTTCAATCCTGACAGAATTCTCTGTTAAAAATTATAGCCTGCTGCCTTTCAGCATCTTCATTAAAATGCAATGCTGCCAGATATATCTGCATGCATATGAATGAAGCATCTATAGAATAATTAAGTCATGAATAACACATTGCTGAGCACGGCTTTTTCTGAATAGGGAAAGAATGTTATTTATGAACCCAGAGATTTTATATTATATGAAAAAATAATTGGCAATAATAAGTATTATTTGAGGACTCATTAATTTAAATTATGATTGCCCTGTTATAGACTCCATTTTTAATAAAATGGCCATTTACATTGGAAAATGGATGTGAATTTACGTGCTATTTTTTTTTTCATTTTGCTCACAAGGCCACCCGAAAGCTTTCTGGCAATGAGGATTGCATAATTGGAGAATCTTCTTTTAGATCTATTATAAACAAAAGGTCATTAGCATCACAGCAACTTTACAGGCCTGGGTTCAAACTCAGAGCAACCTATCAATGGGAAAACATAGATAATCTTCTTTAGCAGTTCTTAGGCTTTTTCAAGGAATATTGTAGAAGGAAAATGAGTTCCCCTGAATTCAGCCCTCCCCCTACACAGTGTGTTTGAGCCACAAAGCAGTTCTTCTAGGAAAGGTCCCAACTTAGCAAGGACCATATTCTAGAGTTAATCGGTGCTGTAATTTCCGTTGTGTGTCGTGTTTAGCTCTGTGCCGTCCTAAGACCTTTAGCCATGGTGCACTCTGTGTGAAGTCCCAGAGGCAGAAAAAGAATAAGAGATAAGGCAGAGGGAAGGGGGTTACAAGGTGTTAAGGTGAAAAGAAAGAGATGACATCTTTTCCTTCTTGTCCTCTCTCAAGTCCCTTGGTTGTCTCTTTCTTGGTCATAGTTCTTTGTGATTCATCACACATTTGGCCTTTTTCCTTCTTTCCAGCAGCCAGCATATGCAGCACAGGGACACCAAGCAAGGGGCAGGGTCAAATGCCAACAGAACAAACAACTTCTGACATCTAGTGAGACCCCCTCTGCACACTCCTCCCCATCACACACACACACCTGGGGCAGCCAAAGATGTGCTTCAATCTTGGGCACCTATTTGCTCCTTTCCATTTTCCGATCTGCTCTTCTCTTTCTGTACCTGGATTACAGCAGCTTCCACTCCAGCACTCCTGCCCACCATCTCTCATGTCCCCATCCAGTGCCTAACCTTGCCTTCCTATCCTCCACATCCCATCCAATACAAGTGCCTGCCCCACACCATCTCTGACTATGTCATTCCACTGATAAAAATCCAGCAGTGGCTTCCCACAGCACTGAGGATCAATTCCAAACCACTCAACATGGCCCATATGCCCTGAAGAACCTGGCCCCAGACAGCCTCCCTCCCATCCACATGGTCCCCTCCCTCTAGTCTACCTGAATTACTCACCATTCGTTCCTTGAGTTCATCATCTTTCACATCCCCACACACACGGTTCCTCTGACTGACATCTGTTCCTGCTTAAACAGTCAGCTTCAATGCCCTGCTGTCCTGCAAGCATTCCCTGACCATCCCCACTCCCACTGGGTGTGATGTCTCCTATGGTGCCCCAGGTATCACATTTATGCCTCTAGGAAAACATTCTCTTACAACACAATCCTTGATTTGCAATTATCTGTTTTCCCCACTGGAGTACAGTCTCTTTGAAGGCAGAAAAGTATTTTGTTCAACTTTGTATTCCTATCACTGGTACCAGTGCATAGTTATAAAAGTTTCTTGAATGAAAGGATAAGCCTTGTATAGGACAATGGAGAATGAGGTAGGAGCTGTCACCTTCTGCCTTATATGGCAGCAAATAAAACCATAGGTTCTTGGAGATCAGAAGACTTGGGTTTACACTTTGACTCTACTGCTTAAGGAGTGACAATAAACTATCTTGTTCCTCTGAACCTTGGTTTCCTAATCTGTAGAGTACACACACACACACACACACACACACACACTGGCATCTCACAGTTATTCTGAAGATTAAACTAAGTGAGAGAATGTAAGTATTTAGTGGGAGGCTTGGCACATAGAGTGCAACCGGTAATGGCAGCTATTAGTATTCTTGTTACTATTTTTATTACAATTAAAGCATAGTCAATAGAAAATAAAAAAGCCATTTGGGGTGGAGTAAGATGTGTTCACCTTCATTTTTTTTAATATTTTTTATTTATTTATGATAGAGAGAGAGAGATCACAAGCAGGCAGAGAGGCAGGCAGAGAGAGAGAGGAGGAAGCAGGTTCCCCGCCGAGCAGAGAGCCCTATGTGGGGCTCGATCCCAGGACCCTGAGATCATGACCTGAGCCGAAGGCAGAGGCTTTAACCCACTGAGCCACCCAGGCACCCCTTAAAAGTTCATTATATTGCCGCAATGGAATACTAGACCCCCAGGTAATCTATAACAAATATAACTAGAACGGCATAAGCAGGCTGGCAGACCGACCTTATTTTGCTACTCCCTCTGGTTCTTCCTCGCTCGTGGTGTGATTGGGAGACAGATCCTTGACTTTAAGTGTAATAACTAAATCACACCTCTTTTAGTTTGTTCTCACATTCACCTCATTCATACCTCACAAGAGGATTTGTGCTTAGCACTAAGTGAGGAGTTGAAACAGCACAAAACACTAGAAGATATCCTGACCCCGACTCAGAAAGTCTGGCTTAACCATGGCTTTCACAAATGGTATGACCAGAGGCAAGGCACATCTATTCGGCTTCTGTTGTTTCCTCACCTACAGAATTAAAAAAGTAGACCATCTGATCCTAAGGTTCCTTGCACCACCTAAATTATAATTACAAATAGAAGTATGGACCCTATCCTACCAAAATATATATATATATACTTTTGATGGGGCTAAATTAGTGAAGTATAAGTGACCTGATTTTGCCCACTTGGTCTGCTCTCCCTTTGCTGTCATGGTATCGCTAGACTCACACTTAGATTTCATGTAATGGAGTCCCCGGAATGTGGGAGGTGTAGAAAATACAAAAGCTGACTGGGTGGTTATCTGGAGGAGAGCAGAGACAGCTGCAAAGTCATGGAGCAGGTGGGCAGAGAGGAAGAGTGGGAGGAGATTGAGAAAGAGTGTAGGGATAGAATGGCATACATAGGGAAAAGTTCCTGGGTGCTACAGGAGGTAGCCAGGGATTCTCACGAGTTGTCGTTGGATATAATCTCCAGTCCCATTTATGTCCTTCTAGAAAAGCAAGTAAAACAGATCCAGGATTGTACTTCCCTGAATGCAGCACCTCCTTTAAGATTGGACCAAATGAGACAAAGTGTAAAGGGACTGAGAAAGGAGCCAACTGGAGCACCCATGGACATGTGTGCCCCGCATCTGGGTCCAACTTTCAGTGTAAAAAAGATCAGTGAACTATGTTTGGGGTGCCTTCAGAACACTTTTTTTCTTTTTATTTTTTTTTAATTTTTTATTTTTTTATAAACATATAATGTATTTTTATCCCCAGGGGTACCGGTCTGTGAATCACCAGGTTTACACACTTCACAGCACTCACCATAGCACCTTTAAAACTACATTTTTGGCCTTTCAGAGACAAGGAAAAGAGAAAAGTGGTGAACTTCATCATTGTCCAATGGTAAGATGGTAAGGCCTAATGAAATCAACATAACTAAGCAAGCTTTTAATATTGTGGATGGGAAATTATTTTACAAACATGTTGGGATTACTCAGAAAGTTTACCTTTCTCTTTTTGTTTGAACAGATGTTAATAAAGCAAGTAACATGGTCTCTATTTAAAGGGTAAGACTACCTTTTTACCCAACATCGCTTATCATTTCAACTGGATTTTTAAGGAAACTATCAGATAAACAACATGTACAAAGACATTGAATCTGATTAATTTAGGGGACCATAAATAATTTAGTTAGGCTAATAGCAGGTAGTGGTCCTTATCATGTCTGCATTTTTTTTTAAAGATTTTATTTATTTATTTGACAGAGAGAGAGATCACAAGCAGGCAGAGAGGCAGGCAGAGAGAGAGGAGGAAGCAGGCTCCCCGCTGAGCAGAGAGCCCGATGCGGGGCTCGATCCCAGGACCCTGAGATCATGACCCGAGCCGAAGGCAGAGGCTTTAACCCACTGAGCCACCCAGGCGCCCCTATGTCTGCATTTTTTTTAAGAATTTATTTATTTAGGGGCACCTGGGTGGTTCAGAGGGTTAAGCCTCTGCCTTCGGATCAGGTCACGATCTCAGGGTCCTGGGATCGAGCCCCGCCGAGCGGGGAGCCTGCTTCCCACCCACCCCCCCCCCCCCCCCCCCCCCCGCCTATTTGTGATCACTCTCTCTCTCTCTCAAATAAATAAATAAAATTTTTTTAAAAAGAATTTATTTATTTAGAGAGAGAGTACAAGAGCACAAGTAGGGGTAGGGAGAAGGAGAGAAGGAATCCCAAGCAGACTCTGTGCTGAGTGCACATAGCCTGACACAGGGCTCAACGTGGGGCTTGATCTCACAGCCCAGAGATCCTGACTAAGCCGAAGTCAAGAGCAGGACGCTCAACTTACTGAGCCACCCAGGCACCCCATTAGGATCTGCACTTTAGAAAGATCATTCTGACTGTGGAGTGGAGGATGGCATGCAAGAAAGTAAGACCAGGGAGTCTAGTTTAGGAAACTGGGACAATGATCCAGATGAGAAACAGTGGGAAGCTAAACCAAACTATGGAATTGAGAAAGAAGAGGGGAAAAAAAGAAAGGTTTTACACTTAACTATACAGGTGATCGTGGACAAATTATTTCTCTAAACCCTAATTTCATCATTTAGAAAATGTGAATAAGGGTATATAGGGCTGTTGAAGAATTTTAAAAAGACAAGGCACACAGAGCATTCAGCAGTTCCTAGAATGAGAAATAGAGACACGAAAGCAATCAGTAAATATGTAGGAGTTAAACAATGAGGTGGTCCAAATATCAGATATGGAGTAGGAAAGCAGAGGGTCAAGATGGTCTAAGTTAACAGAGCAGATCTCTGACTCCCCTGCTGCTCCAGAATCCCACTGCTTCTTCAAAGATAAAAACCATGTAAATGCTGGTCCTCCCACTACCAACCAGCTATTTGGTTTTTGTCAGCTCTGCCTATGGCTCACATTTGGAACCAGCAGCAAGAAAGGAGAGAAAGTGTTAAGTGAAGGTGGCTGGTCTGCCTTCATGATAAATCCTACCACCATTCTCCACTCGGCCTCGTGAAACTGTACGGTTTTTCTCGGTTGCTCAGATGGGATGGAAAAATGAGGTCTGCCTTTTTATTCTGTTTTGATTTTGAGATTTAATTAGTGTTGTTTCTGGGGAATTCATTGCTTTAATTAATGATGTGCCCTGAATCTCTTAAGCGAAGAATGCCATTGCAAACATGAATATGTAATGAGTACAACTTTCTTTATTCCAGCTGAGAAGGGTGGCAGCTGCTTGGTTATCACCTCTCAGTACAAGTACAAAGATCTCAGGTACTAAAAGGAGCTGGGCTGCAAGGTTTTATCTGTGTATTTTTTTTTTTCCAGCTCAAGTGCTCTTTTGTTTTATTTAAAAGCTGGGTCCATTAACAAGGACACCAGAGAGAAAAAATAATCAGCTTGCTTCAGTGCACTTTTAGACCTTCTCTTAACTGCTTATAAATCAATAAGCTATGTTCTAAATCAGGGTTTCTGAATCTCAGCACATTTTGGACCAGATAATTCTTTGTTGTAGGAGGCTGTTCTGTGTACTGTAGGATGTTTAGCACTATCTCTGACTTCTACCCAGTAGATGCTAGTAGCATTTCCTATTTGTGACAGTCAAAAATTATCTCCAAATATTGGGAAATGTCCTCTGGAGGCAAAATTGCCCCCAGCTGAAAGCCACGGGTCTCAATGAAAGACTTACTTTGCAGGAAGGCCAAGGCAAGGTATATTAACCAACAATAAACATACTGTGTTTGGTATGGTAGAAAATACAAAAACGCTAAAAGTATTATGCAATATTTGGAAAGACCTTGGACCAACAGTCTAGATCCACATCTGGTGCTTATAAGCCACGTGTTCTTCAGAAATACATTTACCTTTTCTGCATCTCCTCATCTTGCTAAGGAACAAGTTTGAGAAATATAAGATGAAGAGATACATGTATTTGCAACTGGATGAGTAGTCTTGGTAATGTTATCTAAAAGCCTCTCATGGTATATACAATGCAATATCACTCAGCCACCAAAAAGAATGACATCTTTGGGGCGCCTGGGTGGCTCAGTGGGTTAAGCCACTGCCTTCCGCTCAGGTCATGATCTCAGAGTCCTGGGATCGAGCCCCCGCATCGGGCTCTCTGCTCGGCAGGGAGCCTGCTTCCTCCTCTCTCTCTGCCTGCCTCTCTGCCTGCTTGTGATCTATCTGTCAAATAAAAAAAAAAAAAATCTTTAAAAAAAAAAAAAGAATGACATCTTTGCCATTTGCAATGACGTGGATGGAACTAGAGTGTAGCATGCTAAGCAAAATAAGTCAGTCAGAAAAAGACAAATACCATATGATTTCATTCGTATGTAGAATTTAGGAAGATGAACATAGGGGCAGGGAAGGAAAACTAAGATAAAAACAGGGAGAGAGGCAAACCATATGAGACTCTTAACTATAGGGAACAAACTGAGCATTGCTGGGAGGGAGGTAAGTGGAGGAATAAGGTAACTGCGTGATGGACATTAAGGAGGGCATTTGATGGAATGAGACCTGGGTGTTACATGCAACTGATGAATCACTAAATTCTATCCCTGAAACAAATAATACATTATATGTTAACTAAATTGACCTTAAATTAAAAATAAATAAATAAATAAATAAATGCCTCTAGTGGTGAGTGAAAGGTCTTTGTTCTCTGATCTAATCTACTCAAAATTTTTATTACGGCTTACATGAGAGAGGACATAACTGACATATTGATCAAATGTAAACACAACATGCCCTTGGAATGGTCATTAGTTGGATGAGAGCACCAAAATTTGAGTTGATGTTGAAAAGCCACATCTAGGGGTACCTGGCTGGCTCAGTCAGTAGAGCATGTGACTCTTGATCTCAGGGTCATGAGTTTAAGCCCCACACTGGGTGTGGAGCCTACATTAAAAAATAATAATAATAATAACTGAGGAAAGAAAAGTAAAGAAAAGCCACAACCACAAAAGATATTTGTATATAGATAATGTAAATTCATGCATTTGGGCTCAGAAAACACCATAGCGCAAATTACCAGTTTGGGAAAATCAGTGTATACAGGGGTGAGGAAGGAGAGTAGGAGACAATGAGATAAGAGATAAAAGCATTCAAATTATATAGGGCCTCTTGGGATGCCTGGGTGGCTCAGTTGGTTAGGCAACTGCCTTCGGCTCGGGTCGTGATCCTGGAGTCCCGGGATCAAGTCCCGTATCAGGCTCGCTGCTCAACGGGGAGGCTGCTTCTCCCTCTGACCCTCCCTCTTCTCATGCTCTCTCTCTCATTCTCTCTCTCTCAAATAAATAAATAAAATCTTTTTAAAAAAATTATATAGGGCATCCTAGCTCATATTAAGAGAACTTTGTCATTTACTCTGAATGAGATGGAAAGTTATTTAAGGGTCTGAAGAAAGGAGTAACAGATTGGACCAATTTTTATTTTATCAGATTATTTTGGCTGCTGCATTGAGTAGAAGTTAAATGGGGATAAGGACAGAAATAGGGAGACCAATCAGTAGGCTACTGCAATAAGCCAGGAGAGACATTACAGTAGTTTGGATAAGGTGCAGGAGGGAGATGCAACAGATTGAGCCTCGGATATCAGAAAAAGAGAGGAGTCAATATGACACTAAGATTTTTGGTGTAATCAGATGGAAAGATGGAGGGCCCTGAGCTAAGATGGGGTAGACAAGCTAAATGATTTTAACATGAAAAGAGAATAGCCAAGAAGGAAGTATTTGGCTGATTCTACCTAAGTTTGGGATGAAAACTAAGGCAGAGTGTGTAGGTATGACCCTCTGCTTCAGGGTAAGAAAGCAGTGCACCAACAGAACAGGTAACTATCTGAGACAATGACTTGGTCATAATACCAACTTTCACTCCTACTTCCTATGAGGCAGGCCCTGTCAAGGACTTTGCTACCATTATTTCATTTAATCCTTAAATCAGTCCCCTTTCACAGATGAGCAAAATCATAGTTTGTCTGGATTCAGACTGGCAAAACTGAGAACTCTGAGTGAGATCAGGTTAGTTTTCCTAAGCAATGTAAAATAATAATAATAACAATAAGAATACACATAAAAGCAGGTTGGGAAGGAGATAATCTCTCTAGTGACATTTTTTCTGAAGGAACCATGCCGAAAGTGAGGTCATTTCAGCAAGCTACCTAGATCTTCCAGGCGAGAAGAACTTACAATACTGCACTTGCCCTTCATTCCTTTTTAGGCTGGAGGGAGACACATCATTTAGACCTTTGTGTCATAGACTCATGGTGACACATGCCTTTCTCAGCCTTAGCTTAATGTGAAAAGAAAAAGTATGAAAATAAAAGAAAAAGAAATGTCTCCCCTGGGAATTTCTCACAAAATCTACATTCTCATGGTTTAAGAGCCAAAATCTACACTGTGCTTGTATTTGAAAACCCCAAGCCAATGGTAATTTGACCCTTGGTTGATAGTTATCTCACAAACCTGGCAGGAAAATTAAATCTACTCTAGAGAAATTAATTTTAGGAACAGACTCAAAGAAAATTCCCAGAGATATAATTCTAAGATATATAAGTTCACAATAAAAAATTATTGAACCAGGGGCACCAGGGTGGCTCAGTGGGTTAAGCCTCTGCCTTTGGCTCAGGTCATGATCTCAGGGTCCTGGGATCAAGTCCCGTATCTGGCTCTCTGCTCAGCAGGGAGCCTGCTTCCCCTCTCTCTCTGCCTGCCTCTCTTCCTACTTGTGATCTCTGTCTGTCAAATAAATAAAGTCTTTTTTAAAAAAATTATTGAACCAAGAAGGAAACAAACCATGATGAATAAAATTTAGCAGGCAGAATAAATAGAGTAAGACAATAAAGACTAGGTGTTGTAATAATCGAAATATTAAATATGTTTAAAAATGAGCATTGGAAATATTGCAAAGACACAAGAGACTATTAGAACTGGCCAATGAGATTTAAAATAGAACTACATACACATTCTAGAAATAGAAAAAAAAAATCAAAATCAGAAAGCAGCAGATTAGACTCAGGGGTGGAGAGATTTAGTGAACTGGAAGATAAGAAATTAAAACAGACAGGTCAAGATGGCGGAGAAGTAGCAGGCTGAGACTACTTCAGGTAGCGGGAGATCAGCTAGATAGCTCATCTAAAGATTGCAAACACCTACAAATCCAACGGGAGATCGAAGAGAAGAAGAACAGCAACTCTAGAAACAGAAAATCAACCACTCTCTGAAAGGTAGGACTGGCAGAGAAGTGAATCCAAAGCGACGGGAAGATAGACCGCGGGGGGAGGGGCCGGCTCCCGGCAAGCGGCAGAGCAACAGAGCACAAAATCAGGACTTTTAAAAGTCTGTTCCGCTGAGGGACATCGCTCCAGAGGCTTAACTGGGGTGAAGCCCAGGCGGGGTCAGCGTGGCCTCAGGTCCCGCAGGGTCACAGAAGGATCAGGGGTGTCTGAGTGTCGCAGAGCTTACAGGTATTAGAACGGGGAAGCCGGCTACAGAGACAGAGCCGAGGAGTAAGCTCTAAGCTCGGGGTTACCTTGAACCGGTCGCAGGCTCGGTCAGCTCGGAGCGCGGCCTGAGGACAGGGTGACGGGAGTAATTGTGTGCTGTTCTCTGAGGGCGCACTGAGGAGTGGGGCCCCGGGCTCTCGGCTCCTCCGGGCCGGAGACCGGGAGGCCGCCATCATCATTCCCGTCCTCCCGAACTCTAAGGAAAGCGCTCAGGGAACAAAAGCTCCCGAAAGCAAACCCGAGCGGATTACTCAGACCGGCCCCGGGTAAGGGCGGTGCAACTCCGCCTGGGGCAAAGACACTTGAGAATCACTACAACAGGCCCCTCCCCCAGAAGAGCAACAAGAAACCCAGCCAGGACCAAGTTCACCTACCAAGGAGTACAGTTTCAATACCAAGGAGAGCATCGGAATTCCAGAGAAGGAGAAAGCAAAGCACAGAACTCATGGCTTTCTCCCCATGATTCTTTAGCCTTGCAGTTAATTTTTTTTTCTTTTGTTTTTCAATTTTTTTTTTCTTCTTCTGCTAAATTTTTTTAACTTTTACCCTTTCTTTCTGAACGTTTTCTAACTAGTTTATCTAATATATATATTTTTATTTCCTTTTTATATTTTTTCTTTATTGGTTTTCTTTTTTTAATTGTTTCTTTTTTTTTTTTCTTTTTTTTTTTTTCTTTCTGAACCTCTTTTTATCCCCTTTCTCCCCCCTCACGATTTGGGATCTCTTCTGATTTGGCTAAAGCATATTTTCCTGGGGTTGTTGCCACCCTTTTAGTATTTTACTTGCTCCTTCATATACTCTTATCTGGACAAAATGACAAGGTGGAAAAATTCACCACAAAAAAAAGAACAAGAGGCAGTACCAAAGGCTAGGGACCTAATCAATACAGACATTGGTAATATGTCAGATCTAGAGTTCAGAATGACGATTCTCAAGGTTCTAGCCGGGCTCGAAAAAGGCATGGAAGATATTAGAGAAACCCTCTTGGGAGATATAAAAGCCCTTTCTGGAGAAATAAAAGAACTAAAATCGAACCAAGTTGAAATCAAAAAAGCTATTAATGAGGTGCAATAAAAAATGGAGGCTCTCACTGCTAGGATAAATGAGGCAGAAGAAAGAATTAGTGATATAGAAGACCAAATGACAGAGAATAAAGAAGCTGAGCAAAAGAGGGACAAACAGCTACTGGACCATGAGGGGAGAATTCGAGAGATAAGTGACACCATAAGACGAAACAACATTAGAATAATTGGGATTCCAGAAGAAGAGGAAACAGAGAGGGGAGCAGAAGGTATATTGGAGAGAATTATTGGAGAGAATTTCCCCAATATGGCAAAGGGAACAAGCATCAAAATCCAGGAGGTTCAGAGAAGCCCCCTCAAGATCAATAAGAATAGGTCCACACCCCGTCACCTAATAGTAAAATTTACAAGTCTTAGTGACAAAGAGAAGATCCTGAAAGCAGCCCGGGAAAAGAAGTATGTAACATACAATGGTAAAAATATTCGATTGGCAGCAGACTTATCCACAGAGACCTGGCAGGCCAGAAAGAGCTGGCATGATATATTCAGAGTACTAAACGAGAAAAACATGCAGCCAAGAATACTATATCCAGCTAGGCTATCATTGAAAATAGAAGGAGAGATTAAAAGCTTCCAGGACAAACAAAAACTGAAAGAATTTGCAAATTCTAAACCAGCTCTACAGGAAATATTGAAAGGGGTCCTCTAAGCAAAGAGAGACCCTAAAAGTAGTAGATCAGAAAGAAACAGAGACAATATACAATAACAGTCACCTTACGGGCAATACAATGGCACTAAATTCAGATCTCTCAATACTTACCCTGAATGTTAATGGGCTAAATGCCCCAATCAAAAGACACAGGGTATCAGAATGGATAAAAAAACAAAACCCATCTATATGTTGCCTACAAGAAACTCATCTTAAACCCGAAGACACCTCCAGATTTAAAGTGAGGGGGTGGAAAAGAATTTACCATGCTAATGGACATCAGAAGAAAGCAGGAGTGGCAATCCTTATATCAGATCAATTAGATTTTAAGCCAAAGACTATAATAAGAGATGAGGAAGGACACTATATCATACTCAAAGGAACTGTCCAACAAGAAGATCTAACAATTTTAAATATCTATGCCCCTAACGTGGGAGCAGCCAACTATATAAGCCAATTAATAACAAAATCAAAGAAACACATCGACAATAATACAATAATAGTAGGGGACTTTAACACTCCCCTCACTGAAACGGACAGATCATCCAAGCAAAAGATCAACAAGGAAATAAAGGCCTTAAATGACACACTGGACCAGATGGACATCACAGATATATTCAGAACATTTCATCCCAAAGCAACAGAATACACATTCTTCTCTAGTGCACATGGAACATTCTCCAGAATAGATCACATTCTCGGTCCTAAATCAGGTCTCAACCGGTATCAAAAGATTGGGATCATTCCCTGCATATTTTCAGACCACAATGCTCTGAAGCTAGAACTCAATCACAAGAGGAAATTTGGAAAGAACCCAAATACATGGAGGCTAAACAGCATCCTTCTAAAGAATGAATGGGTCAACCAGGAAATTAAAGAAGAATTGAAAAAATTCATGGAAACAAATGATAATGAAAACACAACGGTTCAAAATCTGTGGGACACAACAAAGGCAGTCCTGAGAGGAAAATATATAGCGGTACAAGCCTTTCTCAAAAAACAAGAAAGGTCTCAGGTACACAACCTAACCCTACACCTAAAAGAGCTGGAGAAAGAACAAGAAAGAAAGCCTAAACCCAGCAGGAGAAGAGAAATCATAAAGATCAGAGCAGAAATCAATGAAATAGAAACCAAAAAAAACAATAGAACAAATCAACGAAACTAGGAGCTGGTTCTTTGAAAGAATTAATAAGATCGATAAACCCCTGGCCAGACTTATCAAAAAGAAAAGAGAAAGGACCCAAATAAATAAAATCATGAATGAAAGAGGAGAGATCACAACTAACACCAAAGAAATACAGACAATTATAAGAACATACTATGAGCAACTCTATGCCAACAAATTGGACAATCTGGAAGAAATGGATGCATTCCTAGAGACATATAAACTACCACAACTGAACCAGGAAGAAATAGAAAGCCTCAACAGACCCATAAGCAGTAAGGAGATTGAAACAGTCATCAAAAATCTCCAAACAAACAAAAGCCCAGGGCCACATGGCTTCCCGGGGGAATTCTACCAAACATTTAAAGAAGAACTAATTCCTATTCTCCTGAAACTGTTCCAAAAAATAGAAATGGAAGGAAAACTACCACACTCATTTTATGAGGCCAGCATCACCTTGATCCCAAAACCAGACAAGGATCCCATCAAAAAAGAGAACTACAGACCAATATCCTTGATGAACACAGATGCAAAAATTCTCGCCAAAATACTAGCCAATAGGATTCAACAGTACATTAAAAGGATTATTCACGACGACCAAGTGGGATTTATTCCAGGGCTGCAAGGTTGGTTCAACATCCGCAAATCAATCAATGTGATACAACACATTAATAAAAGAAAGAACAAGAACCATATGATACTCTCCATAGATGCTGAAAAAGCATTTGACAAAGTACAGCATCCCTTCCTGATCAAAACTCTTCAAAGGGTAGGGATAGAGGGCACATACCTCAATATTATCAAAGCCATCTATGAAAAACCCACGGCAAATATCATTCTCAATGGAGAAAAACTGAAAGCTTTTCCAATAAGGTCAGGAACACGACAGGGATGTCCGTTATCACCACTGCTATTCAACATAGTACTAGAAGTCCTAGCCTCAGCAATCAGACAACAAAAGGAAATTAAAGGCATCCGAATTGGCAAAGAAGAAGTCAAACTATCACTCTTTGCAGATGATATGATACTATATGTGGAAAACCCAAAAGACTCCACTCCAAAACTGCTAGAACTTGTCCAGGAATTCAGTAAAGTGTCAGGATATAAAATCAATGCACAGAAATCAGTTGCATTTCTCTACACCAACAACAAGACAGAAGAAAGAGAAATTAAGGAGTCAATCCCTTTTACAATTGCACCCAAAACTATAAGATACCTAGGAATAAACCTAACCAAAGAGACTAAGAATCTATACACAGAAAACTATAAAGTACTCATGAAAGAAATTGAGGAAGACACAAAGAAATGGAAAAATGTTCCAAGCTCCTGGATTGGAAGAATAAATATTGTGAAAATGTCTATGCTACCTAAAGCAATCTACACATTTAATGCAATTCCTATCAAAGTACCATCCATTTTCTTCAAAGAAATGGAACAAATAATCCTAAAATTTATATGGAACCAGAAAAGACCTCGAATAGCCAAAGGAATATTGAAAAAGAAAGCCAAAGTTGGTGGCATCACAATTCCGGACTTCAAGCTCTATTACAAAGCTGTCATCATCAAGACAGCATGGTACTGGCACAAAAACAGGCACATAGATCAATGGAACAGAATAGAGAGCCCAGAAATGGACCCTCAACTCTATGGGCAACTCATCTTCGACAAAGCAGGAAAGAATGTCCAATGGAAAAAAGACAGCCTCTTCAATAAATGGTGTTGGGAAAATTGGACAGCCACATGCAGAAAAATGAAATTGGATCATTTCCTTACACCACACACGAAAATAGACTCAAAATGGATGAAGGATCTCAATGTGAGAAAGGAATCCATCAAAATCCTTGAGGAGAACACACGCAGCAACCTCTTCGACCTCAGCCGCAGCAACATCTTCCTAGGAACTTCGCCAAAGGCAAGGGAAGCAAGGGCAAAAATGAACTATTGGGATTTTATCAAGATCAAAAGCTTTTGCACAGCAAAGGAAACAGTGAACAAAACCAAAAGATAACTGACAGAATGGGAGAAGATATTTGCAAATGACATATCAGATAAAGGGCTAGTATCCAAAATCTATAAAGAACTTAGCAAACTCAACACCCAAAGAACAAATAATCCAATCAAGAAATGGGCAGAGGACATGAACAGACATTTCTGCAAAGAAGACATCCAGATGGCCAACAGACACATGAAAAAGTGCTCCATATCACTCGGCATCAGGGAAATACAAATCAAAACCACAATGAGATATCACCTCACACCAGTCAGAATGGCTAAAATTAACAAGTCAGGAAATGACAGATGCTGGCGAGGATGAGGAGAAAGGGGAACCCTCCTACACTCTTGGTGGGAATGCAAGCTGGTGCAACCACTCTGGAAATCAGCATGGAGGTTCCTCAAAATGTTGAAAATAGAACTACCCTATGACCCAGCAATTGCACTGCTAGGTATTTACCCTAAAGATACAAACGTAGTGATCCGAAGGGGCACGTGCACCCGAATGTTTATAGCAACAATGTCTACAATAGCCAAACTATGGAAAGAACCTAGATGTCCATCAACAGATGAATGGATAAAGAAGATGTGGTATATATACACAATGGAATACTATGCAGCCATCAAAAGAAATGAAATCTTGCCATTTGCGACGACGTGGATGGAACTAGAGGGTATCATGCTTAGCGAAATAAGTCAATCGGAGAAAGACAACTATCATATGATCTCCCTGATATGAGGGAGAGGAGATGCAACATGAGGGGTTAAGGGGGTAGGAGAAGAGTAAATGAAGCAAGATGGAATTGGGAGGGAGGCAAACCATAAGTGACTCTTAATCTCACAAAACAAACTGAGGGTTGATGGGGGGAGGGAGGTTGGGGGGGTGGGATTATGGACATTGGGGAGGGTATGTGCTATGGTGAGTGCTGTGAAGTGTGTAAACCTGGCGATTCACAGACCTGTACCCCTGGGGATAAAAATATATTATATGTTTACAAAATAAAATTAAAAAAAAAAGAAATTAAAACAAAAATTTACAAACCACTGCTCAGAGAGACAAAAAGAAACTATGAAGTAGAAGATAAGACACATGAAGGAGACAGTCTGCCATAATCAATCAATTGGTGGGGAAACTCTGAAGGGAATATGAGCTATATCAACTGCAAAATTCAGGTGACTTCAACAGCTGCCCCCTACAAGGCAGATTATTAATATTAAAAGAACATGGGTAATTGCTGAGTTCCAAAGCTGAGGGGAAAGACTGTCAATCTATGGCAAAATACAGATAAAAGGGAAAATCTAACCATCCCCCTCTCCCTTCTCATTCAGATCAACAGAGTTATATTAATGCAATCCCCAAAGAAGTGGGGAGCTGCATCCTAAAGGCCACATGCTTAAGGATAAACCTGGAGTAGGGCCATTGGAGAGGGGAATGATAGGTTTTCTGGCAGCAGCATTAATGGTCCCACATTCTGCCTGCTCATATAACCCACCTAAAACATTCTAGAAAATAAGTATACCCTCCCTCCCTCCTTGTGAGAAGTAGCCAACGATCTGCCCCTAAGAGAAGGTGTGAGAAGCTCATCTTATATGTCCTAGTTGCAAACATCCTTCTGCAGAAATAATCTCATGGAAGAACACAAGAGGGCAAGCTTTTTCTGTACAGGTCCAGACAGTAAGTATTTTACACTTGAGGGTCATACGGTTTGTAATGCAACTGCCAACCTTTTGCCAATGAAGTGCAAAAGCAGCCATAGACAATGCACAAATCAGTATGGCTGTGTTCCAATAAAACTTTACTTACAAAAACAGCTGGTGGGCCACAATTTGCTAACCCCTTATCTAGAAGTACAAATGCTGGCAGCATTCAAGAAATGAAACTACACTAAAATAATTTAATGATCACTCATTTTTAAACTCACATCAATATGATAATTGAGGAACAAAGTGCTCTAGCACATGAGCACAATGATATTATTAAAGCCTGGGAAATACAACCCAGTGAGTCCCAGTGGCCCAATCCAAAATACATACTTGTGGTAGACAAAGCGGCCGAGTGGTTAAGGCAACAGACTGCTAAACAGAGTACACACGGCCATACAGATCTTAACAGACACAGTGAAAATAACTCTTTCAGAAGGCACTGCGTGTGGCAAACACTTCATTCTCTTCACACAGAGAAAGTCATTCACTTCTGAGCGAGAGATACCTTGATGTACAGGCTGAGAAGAAATCCCAAAGGAAGTAGAGCATTAGAAAGCAGATGGCATTCAGATGGCATTGGGGCACCTGGGTGGCTCAGTCAGCTAAGTGACAGACTACTGATTTCAGCTCAGGTCATGATCTCAGAGTCGTGAGATCAAGCCCCACATCAGGCTCTGCACTAAGTGTGAAACCTGTTTACAATTATCCCTCTGTTTCTCCCCCCTCCCTCTCTCTCTCTAAAAAAATAATTAATTTAATTTAATTTAATAGAAGAAAGCAGATGTACTGAAGGAGGCTTACCACGGTGCCCTCTCCTTTGGATTCTAACCCTGCTATTATAAAAGGTCATACATGTCATTTTATCATATCTCCAGCTACAAATGAACAAAGATTTCCCAGTAGATCAGAATTTCATGTTTTTGCTATTATAAATACAACATAATGCTCTGTTTTACCATTTTGAACAAAATGGGTGTGTCTTACAAATTCTCGTTTTTGTTGGAAAAGAAGAAATACGCATTGTAAGATTTTTATTTTATGTAATAAAAATGTTTTTATTTTTAGCTAAATTTTTCATCCATGCAAAATAATAGTTAATACTACTGATTGTTTACTATGTCTGGGCACCATTCTAAACACACTGTATGTATTATCTTATTTAATCCTCATAACTCAATAAAGTGGGCACTATAACTGATTTGCAAGATGTATGTGACAACCACTTAAGACATCAATTTTACTTGACTTTCTTGGCTCTCCCTGTATCCACTCCAAAATGCCTAGATTAAACTCAATAAAGAACTTATCATGTGAGTGGTAGGCAGGAACAGCCCAGCTATAGCACTTCTGCCATGTTGTTATTGGCTTGGAGCAGTCCAAAGAGTATGTTGCCTCCTTGACATGGACGCATCAATGGATCCCAAAGATATAGCATCTGGGACTGTCAGCTAACTATTTTCTTTGCAGCATATTCTCACATCAAGAGAGACAGAGCAACATACACCATTAGCTGCCACAAGATCTATGGAATCTAATATATGATGATGGATTGGGCTTCAAACTTGGACATGAGAGTGAAACTATAAAGATTCTGCACCAAACAGGGTAGTAAGACCAGTCACAACTTCTTTTCATGCAGCCAGTTTCAAAAAAGAATAGGAAACCTGGTCCATATGCTCTACATATCTCCCTTGACCCATTCACTTCCTCTCGCTCACTGTCTCCTCTCACCATTCAACCACATACCTGTCCTATGAACACCTGCTCTGGGATCAGGACCACTTTCTGACAAATAGCACTGTAAGCAATAGTCTAAGTATAGTTTGCACATTGCTTTTGAATAGTTGACAAAAGGAACTAAATAATTTTTTTCCACTGATTTCTGTCTTAGCATTTCACTCTTGTTAAAAAATTTTAAATGTGAACAAGAAAAAGAAATCACCCCTAATTCAGGACAGACCTCAAATCAAGCACACAGTGACACGAGAGGCTATAATAGCACTATTGACCCAAACTGAATAGGCCAGGGAAGGTTTATTTGAAGAAATAGCTCAAAGTTAAGATCTGAAAAGAGGAGGGAAGCACAGACAGGCAGAAGAATCAACACACACAGGGGCTCTGAGTGGCTGAGACAGGGGGGTGAGGTTAGACTAGAATGGTAGGTAAGACAGACCTTCTCATTTAAGTTTCATTACCCTGAGAGTGACAGTAGTGTTTTAATCAGAAGATGGGGATGGGAAGAGGATGATATGATCAAAAAAATCCCTCTGGATGAAGAATGGAGAACAGACTAGAGGAAGCATGGGGTAGCCAGAGATATTTAAGAGGTTTTACTTATTTGTTCCATTTTGTTTTGCATTGTTTTATTTTGTTTTGTTTTGTTTTGTTTTGTTTTGTTTTGTTTTAGCAGCTTGGGTGAAAGATGAGGCTATCTTGGACAAAGAGATGTAGATGGATTTGAGAAATATTTACAGGGCAAGATATCCAAAACTTACTGGTGGACCAGATACGGAGCTGAAGAAAGAAAAAAATGTGTCAAGATGACTCATAGCTTTCTAGCTGGCCCCACTAGATGAATGATAATGGCATTCACTAAAATCATGAATAACAAAAGGGAATCAAGTTGGAGGGCAAGACCTTGAGATCAGAATTAAACTGTTTACCAATTAGGAATCTTTTAGTTGAGAGAGATGAAAAAGCTCAAGTCAATCTAACTTAAACAAAGAAGAAAAAGTGGCTCATGTAATTGTAAAATCTATAAGTAAGGCTGGGTTCACCAGTGGCCTCATTTAAGAATTCGATGGTAACATGAGGATCCATTTCTTAATTCTGCTTCCTCTGGATTGGCTACATTTCAAACTTTGAATGGTGGTTCTTGGGAGGTTCAAGTGCACATCATCAAAAGACCTCATTCAGTGCAACACAAAATTCTCTTTCCAAAAAGTTGAACAAAAAACTTCAACATCAAATCTCTTTATCCTTTATGGTCTTAATTTGGGCATAGACCTAACCCTGAACCAATCACTATTGCTAAAATGGTGGCATATGCTCATTGGAACCTGCTAAGTCATCTTCAAGAAGTTCATGGTGGAAAGTGGAGGAGGGTTATATATCCCCAAACAAAATTGGGCACTTTCGCCACAAAAAAAAGGATACTGGACATGTGTAGTGAAAACAAAAGATAACTAAATGTCTCTTACAGGTGAACATGACTTTTGAAGATTAACAATGGGCAGGATGTGTTGAACATTTAAGAAAACCTAAACTGATAAACAAGGGGGACTGAAAATCAGCTCTGAGCACTGGCAGAGATCAAGACTTGCAGTAACAACGCGATTGATATGAGAACACACACTGTATGGGGCAAAAGCAACATAAGATACATCCAAGAAACTCCATTTTTTAAATGAAGATTCTCTGGAAGGTCCATCAGATATCTTGCTGTGACCTAACCAGAGTTGATTTTTTTTCTATTTATATTTGATTCACATTACATAATATGGGTTCGATCAGTCTTGCTTATAGTCCATTTTATAAGTACTCCTTATATATAAGTATAAAAATTTTCCATTTTATAAGTATTCCTCTAGATAGCAACAGAAGTATGTAAGGACTCTGGCACCTGAAATAGACAAAGGCAGGAGGAAGGGCAGCTTCTTTATTTCCTGTGGTATCAGCCAGACTCATTTCTATCTGGAAATGCTAAATGGTACACACATACACACACATACACACACACACACACACACACACACACACACACACACACATAAAACCCTTTTGGGGGCTGTCTCGGTATGATCGAAAATGAAAAATAGTTTCCACTAGAGGGTGCTAAGCCTCAAAATAAAAATACAAACCAAGGACTTCTGATTTTCCCATACTTTTCAATATTCATTGAGCAACTAATAACCCAGGTTCACCAGAAAGCAGACCTTGAGGCAAAGCTTATGTGCTGTCACTCTATCACAGAATGCAGTCCCAGGGAGCAAGAATGAGGGAAAAGCAGGAGGCAGGGGAAAAAAAACGAGAGCCAATCCAAGAAGCTGCATTTCTGCACAGGTCTCCTCTTGCTATTAAACACAACTGATTCCTAGATCTTATGGGACCTTCCCCCAAAGGGCCATATAGAGAGGTTGCTTCATAGAACTGTCTGTGTAGACTGGCTCAATCTTTCATTGTCAAAGTCTCACTCCGAGGGGTATTAATACCCTCTGTATGTCTGAGTTGCATGTTTGTGGACACTGAGCATGTTTTCGTTGTCTCCTGCCGGTGACTAGAGAAGTGAGAGATGCACAGAAAGGGCAGAAGACAGAATGATGTCAGATCATTCTGTGGAATTGGCCCTAGTTCCCGCACAGTTGGGTGCTCAGTGCCTGAGGCTAGAATAAGCGGCCACAGGCATCAGAGACAGGCGAGAAGCACACAACAGGTGTCCGACATGATGAAAGTGCTCAAAATAACGCACAACTGAAAGGGGGAAAAGGTACTATGCCAAAGACACAATGCCCACGCTAACAGCAACTGGAGAACGCTCATCCTGTGACAGTAAATATTAATTACACTTCCTGTTTAACAAGACAGCTAGTTGTGAATTTCTTAGGTACTTCTTAGTTGAAAGCAGATTCCATTAGACTTGCTACGAAATCAGTTTTGTTGTTTCTCTGAATTAATCTTATTTCTCTTTGCCAAATAAATGCCACATTATAACGGATTGGATACACAGTGTTATTTGGTTCTAAGAATGAGAACTTTTGAATTGTGTTTTGAATTGTGTTTTTTTTTCAAGTTGATTCATTTTGAAATATTTATAACTTTTCCGTGGCATTAGAAACAGATGGACGATGACAAGAAGACAGTTAGGCTGTGCCTTTAAATGACTATTACACAATACCACAAGCTTGTTTCCCATTTGTCTACTTAATAAATCAAGCAAATTTTGTATAGGAGGCTTTGTCTAACTGCCATAATAATTTGCATCCATCCATTTGTCCCACCTATTAGATAATACTTGTTCTAGATCCTCTTCTGTTATTTTTAACACTTTTGTAAAATATGCCATTTATAAACTGACTTTTTACTTGGAAGTAATTTCAAGTTTATAAAAAGTTGCAAAAATAAAAATAGTACAAATCAATACCCATATATTCGTTATCCACATCTGCCCAATGCTAACATTTTCCTCTTATATATGGTTGCACATGATTTTTTTTTAAGATTTTATTTATTTATTTGACAGAGAGAGACACAGTGAGAGGGAACACAAGCAGGGAGAGTGGGAAACGGAGAAGCAGGCTTCCCACCGAGCTGGGAGCCCAATGTGGGGCTCCATCCCAGGACCCGAGGATCATGACCTGAGCCGAAGGCAGACGCCTAATGACTGAGCCACTCAGGCACCTCTACAACATGATTCTCTACCCTGAAATAATTCAGTGCGTGTTTCCTAAGAATAGGGATAGTGTATCCAGAAATCAATTATATATTCTACTGTCCAAATTCCAATATTACCAGCTGACCTACTCATGTCCTTTACAGCACTTCCCCCTCCAATCAAGGATCCAGTCCACAGTCAATTGCTGTATTTTGTTATGTCTCCTCAGCCTGTTAGTCTGGAATAGTTTCACAGTCTGTCATTGTTTTTCAAGACATTAACATTTTTACAGAATAGAGTCACAATTCCCTTTACTTTTCGCATTTTAGGATTGTCTGATGCATCCATGTGATTCAATTTGGTCTCAGGCAGCATATGCGTAGGTTATATTATATCCTTCCGAGGGTCTCATAATTGGAGCCCAATAACTTCTGTCTGTCCCTCACTGGAAATACTTTGGATCACCTGGTCAAGGTACTGTCTGACTTCTCTGCTATGTACTTACTGCTTTTTAAATTCCTCCTCATGACTACTAAGAAATCTGTAAGAAGACACTAAAAAAAAAGTAAATATCATGCTCCCAAGCAAAATCTCCCTCTAGATTTAGCATCTGTTGATGATGCTTGCCTAATTCAATCTTCACTATGATGATTGTAAAATTTGTGATTTTCTCACCACAGAACAGTCAGTCCTTGCATTCTACTATAAGCAAGAGCCCTTCTTTCTCCCCCATTTTTCTGTCATCAGTATGGACTCATGAATTTCTATGTTTTTCACTAGTTTAGAATTCATTACTGTACTTGATTATTTTGTTGTTTAAATTGTCCCGGATTTAGCCAGTAGGAGCCCTTCAAAGCTAGCTCCTGCGTTCTTGTAACTTTTTTTAGTAGAGTTCCCTTACTACCTGGTATAATAAGATGTTCCAGGTCCACCTTGCACCTGCTCCACTCCAATTCTGCAATCAGCCATTTTTCTAAGGAGCCCTACTTCCTTTTGGTAGGGGATGGTATTAGAAATCTAGATTTCCAGGGGCGCCTGGGTGGCTCAGTGGGTTGGGCCGCTGCCTTCGGCTCAGGTCATGATCCCAGGTCCTGGGTTCGAGCCCCGCATCGGGCTTTCTGCTCAGCAGGGAGCTTGCTTCCTCCTCTCTCTCTGCCTGCCTCTCTGCCTACTTGTGATTTCTCTCTGTCAAATAAATAAATAAAATCTTTAAAAAAAAAAAAAAAAGAAATCTAGATTTCTGGTGTCTGGGTGGCTCAGTTGGTTAAGCGTCTGCCTTTGGTTCAGGTCATGATCCCACGGTCCTGGGACAGAACCTCACCTCTGGCTTCCTGCTCAATGGGGAACCTGCTACTCCTTCTCCCTCTGCTTGCCATTCCCCCTGCTTGTGCTTTCTCTTCAATAAATGAGTAAAATCTTAGGGAGAAAAAAAAAGAAATCAAGATTAAATAATACGTATGTCTTTGCTTCTTGGCTTTTCAACAGGAGCTAGGCAGCCTATGCATTCACGTGCATACAAATATGCATATATACATAAATTTATTAAAAGCACACAGGCTGGGGGCACCTGGGTGGCTCAGTGTGTTAAGCTGCTGCCTTCGGCTCGGGTCATGATCTCAGGTCCTGGGATCGAGCCCCGCGTCGGGCTCTCTGCTCAGCAGGGAGCCTGCTTCCTCCTCTCTCTCTGCCTGCCTCTCTGCCTGCTTGTGATCTCTGTCTGTCAAATAAATAAAATAAAAAAATAAAATCTTAAAAGCACACAGGCATATAAAGATACACATACATACACAATTTCTTTTTTTTAGAAATCAAGGGTCTGCATTGACACTTCCAATTATAATTCATACCTATAAGTGTTTTTTTGTTTCTCCATATTCCACATTTGTATGTCCCTTCTTCCATGAAGAGATTCTTAGTTCCCAATATCATATTTATTCAATTGTTGAGTCTAATAATACATCTAAAATAGTTTCAGAATTTCTTCTCCAATACTACTACAATAAATGAGACCACTAAAAAGAGTTCAGAATTTATCCAATTCTAACTCCATGACCCCAACACACACACCTATCCACACCCTACCCTGCCCACGACTATAGGTATATAATCAAATACTGGGTCCATTAATTAACTTAAACTCCTTCCTTCCCTTTCTCCTCCTTCTTCTCCTCTTCCTTTCCTTTCTAACCCTTTCCTTACTTCCCTTCTGCTAGACCATGGTATTCACTTAGAATACAATTACAGATAGACTGTAATTACAGATCTTCCTCAACTTACAGTGGGATTATGTGCCAATATAAGAATATCCACAGCAGGGCGCCTGGGTGGCTCAGTGGGTTGGGCCACTGCCTTCGGCTCAGGTCATGATCTCAGGGTCCTGGGATCGAGTCCCGCATCGGGCTCTCTGCTCGGCAGGGACCTGCTTCCCTCTCTCTCTCTCTCTCTGCCTGCTTCTCTGCCTACTTGTGATCGCTCTCTGTCAAATAAATAAATAAAATCTTAAAAAAAAAAAAAGAATATCCACAGCAGTATTAATTGTACCAGATAAATAGTTTTCTTATTAAATTATGGTATATACAGTGAACACTGAAATGTTATGTAGTCCCTAAAAATAAGGAAGTGGTTCTAGTTGTGCAGATGTGAAAAAAATCTCCAAAAGAAAAGGCTATGAGACAAAAGCAGGGCACAGAACAACATTCATGGAGTGGGGAATGGTAAGGGCATATACCTTTTATGTTTTTAAATGCCTGAGAAATCTCTAGAAAAATATGCCTTACTTTGGTAGTGCTAGATTGTCTCTGCATAGAGATGGGGATACTAACAGTAGATATCAGTTCTTTGGGGCACATCTTTAAAGTCACTCTCCCTAGGCAAATAAATCAGAAATTCATTCTCTCCTTCTCTCTTCCGCATCCCACTGCTTATGTACACTGTACCTCGCACAATCTTTATGAATTAAAATGGACATACTCTTTGACTCTGGCTAGACCAAAGCCAGGGAAAGGCGGCTTACTTTTCACTGTGTCAATTGCACAATGAACACAAATGAACTCTTCCAAGTTGTTGACCAGATGGATCAACAGAAGGATATGGAGTATCTTTGGCTCCACCAAAAGAAGAGAACTATTGTTCTGCGCCCTGCCCCTCAGTATCTCCTTGAATAACTCCCAAATCTACCTCTCACACCACACTCTCCAAATCCCACTGTCATATGAGCAACTATGCACTTGATACCCATATGCACAGGAGATCAACATGTCCCAAACTGAGTTCTTCTTCAACAAACCAATTCATCCTCCTGCTTTGCTCCTATTCTTTTAATCTTATTCAATTTTTAAAAATTGATTTTATATATAATTTATATCCTTCACTCCCTCTCCTTGTGCCCCATCTCTCAAGCAGAGCAGAAAGGGTACCTGATTTGGAGCGCACCAGACTTGAGTTCAATCTCAGCCCTTCCACGTAGTGGTGCTATCAGGAAAATTACCTCTCCTGTTTGAGTCTTGGTTTCCTCATCTTTAAGCAGGAGGATAAGAATAACTCTGTAAAGCTTTTATGAAGATTACAAGAAGGAGATTTTGCAAAGTGCCCAGCTTTGGCACATAGAATTCTATGTATAGAGATCCTCACCTCACCCCAGACACTGTCCAAGATCTGTACAGTCAGTATATTACTTTCCCATAAATTAGTATCTCCAGGAAACTCCAGAATCTCTCCTCAGCCCCTTGTAACCCTAAGCTTCAAGAACCAGAGTTGGTCAAATCCCAAAAACCTATATTGGATCACAGCTCTAAAGAAAGAAGATTAAAGCAGTCCAAAGACTGACTTCCACTGTAGGTGATCAACAGCAGTCAGTAGCAGGGCTAAAGTGTAGCTTGGGGTGGGCATGGGAGGCAGTTAATTTTCCCCCAAATTTCCAACAGCATACCCACATCTAAATTTTTTTAAATAATAATTTTATACAGG
This sequence comes from Lutra lutra, assembly GCF_902655055.1. NCBI lineage: Eukaryota > Metazoa > Chordata > Mammalia > Carnivora > Mustelidae > Lutra > Lutra lutra. The sequence continues at coordinate 140,979,592 of NC_062281.1, forward strand.
CAGCTGACATTTTTGTCAATTTTATATACATAGCCCATAAACCATATTTTAAAAAAAAAACTTTGCTATTTTTATTATTCTGTAACCAATAGGCTAGCCATGCCCTGGCCCTCTCTCTCCCAAGACACGCACACCTCTCAGCACCCTTCTACATAGGACATATTGCCTATCCCTTCCTTTCCTATTGCTTCTCTTTCTGGATTATGCCCCTTTATTATCTGCCCCATATGCAGCTATCAAAAAGATCTTCCTGAAGTGTAGCTTCACTCGTTCCATGCTCCTGTTCACCAAAACTTTCCTTCACTTTGACTTGCTCAAGGAAAAAAGCCAAATTCCCCTTCCAAGCCCTTTGTAATCAGGTCCCAAACTAGCTCATATACCTCATGGTTCCCCAAATTACAGACTTACTTTCTAATTCTAGCCAAAAATGGATTATTTGCTGTTTCCCAAACTGTTCTCATCCTTTTTCTCATGCAGCTCACTCTTCCTGGATGCCTTTTATTATCAGATCACTTGCCTTTTGAAAGCCTATTAGTTCTTAAGATCCAGCCTCAAGACCACTTCCTCCATGATGGCTTTTGTTGTTGTTGTTGTTTTGTTGTTGTTTTAACTTATACCTTACACTGGTTTTAGTTAGGGCCAAAGAAATAGTTGTTCTTTTTCCTGTATGTGTTTATAAACAAAAACAAAAACAAAAACATTTATTTTCTATCTAGTATTTGAAAGAAACTGTGACAGGAACTAAAATAATTTGCACCTACATAATATATTATAAGTTTGGCCTCAGCAAACCCAAGTTATTGTTAACGGACCTTAATTTCACTACCAAATAGCCTTGAACAAGTCACCTCTCTGGCCTAAGTTTATGATCAATAAAATAGGCATAAAAAATACCTTCTTTGGAGAAGTGCTGTGAGAAACAGAAAATATGTTGCACACTGTAGCGGTTTGTCATCGTTGCCAAACACGCTTAATAAATGTCTCAGGCAAGCTGGGAATCCCAATTCCGATCCCAATTCTGTCAGCACCTTGGGCACATAACTTCTCCTTTCTAGGCACCCTGCCCTCCCATCATGTGTAAATCAAGGTGGTAAAGCCCATGCCCTCTGACTCAGAGTCTCCCCGGTAGTTAGCCAGGCTGCAGAATCCTCAACTTGGGCCCATACTTTGTGTCGCCACTAGCCGGCAGGATTGCCACATGGTTGCTTGGCCACTCCCTAGCTCCGCCTCCATCTCCAGGAAGGACTTGCCTCCAGGACTCAGGACCAAAACAAACAGAACATTCCAGCCTGGCAGCAGCCGAGTCTTTGAAATGGAGTCTTATCAGGCTATAAAAGGAGAAGGGAAAGCAGAAGTCTCCAATGCTTTTCTGCAACTGAGACGCTTTGATTTGCCTCAAGACTGGAAGAGCAACCAGCATTCCAAGAACCAAGTGACATCTCTAGCCCACCTACTGTATGACAGATGCTCTTGTGAAGAGCTACAGGTGACCCAGGCAAACTCCAAGGCACCCTCTGAAGGATCTGATACTGCCTCCCTCAGAAACCACATCTCATGGGGCACCTGGGTGGCTCAGTGGGTTAAACCCTCTGCCTTCGGCTCAGATCATGATCTCAGGGTCCTGGGATCGAGCCCTGCATTGGGCTCTCTGCTCAGCAGGGAGCCTGCTTCCTCCTCTCTCTCTCTGCCTGCCTCTCTGCCTACTTGTGATCTGTCAAATAAATAAATAAAATCTAAAAAAAAGAAAGAAAGAAAGAAAGAAAGAAAGAAACCAACCACATCTCATGCCTCATGAAATACTTGAGAAAATGTAGGATTTGGATCTGTAAAGTCACACTTTAATTTCTCCAGTCCTCAGTTTCCCCCTTTGTAAAATGAGTATAAACCAGGTCTCTGAAATCCTTGTCCTGTCTCCCTGGGCTACAGGCCATACAGAATCCTGCAAAGAATAGGGACTTTGTGAACACACTGACTTGTGTCAAATCCTGTTCTTGCCATTTATCCAAACCTAGGAAAGTTTTCTCAATTTCCTTACCTACAAAATGGAGATACAAAACCTTTTATTTTCCAGTGTTTTTATGAGAATGAAATTAAATAGAGTAAAGAAAGTGGCATATATAGGGATTTGATAACATTAATTCTCATCCCTGATTATAAAAATATAAAACAGCATGGTTCCACACTCATTAAAAATTTGTACCCACTCAGAAAAAGGATAAAATCAACATATATGAAACTCTTAGTATTTACATCCAGTGTCTACCCCCTTGTCATTTCTCAACTTTCTAAAATGAACTTTTATTACTGTTGTCACTCATCTTTTTGTGGTAAAATACATATAAAATCAACCATTATAGCCAATTTTAAGTGTATAGTTCTATAAGATTATGTACATTCCCACTGTGTCCAACCACCCACCACCATCCATCTCCAGACCCTCCATATCATTCCAAACTGAAAGTCTGTATACCCATTAAATCAAAACACCCACTCCCCCGTGACCCTGCCCCTAAAAACTACAATTCTACTTTGTCTCTATGAACTTGACTATTCTAGACACCTCATCCAAGTAAAATCATACAATATTTGCCTTTTTCTGTCTGGCTGACTCCTTCCTTCACTTAGTATAATCAGAGTTCATTCATGTTGTAGCATATATCACAATATATCACATATAGTCCCTCCTTTTTAAGGCTACCATTCCACTGTATATATAGATCATAGTTTGTTTATCCATTTATTCATCAGTGGATGTTTGGATTGCTTCCACTTTATGGCTATTGTGAATGATGAGAACACTTGTATGCAAATATCTGTTCAAGTCCCTGCTTCTGGTTCTTTCTGTTATATATCCAGAAGAGGAATTGCTAGGTCATATGGTAATTCTACACTTAATTGTTTGAGGAACTATCATACTGTTTTCCACAGTGGCTTTATCATTTTATACCCTATCATTTTATTGCTGTTGTTTTTAATATTTTATTTATTTGACAGAGAGAGAGAGAGCACAAGCAGGGGGAGCAGTAGGCAGAGGGAGAAGCAGGCTCCCTCCTGAGTAAGGAGCCTGATGCAGGGCTTGATCCCAGGACCCCAGGGTCACGACCTGAGCTGAAGGCTGACACCCGCCCAACAGACTGAGCCACTCAGGAGCCCCTGTTATTTTTGTATTTTTGTAACAGCCATCCTAATGGTGTGAAGTGGTATCTCATTGTGATTGGTGCATTTACCTAACGTGTTGATTTGCATCTTCTTAAAGATGCATCTTTTCATGTTAAGTAACTTAAAAAATCTTCTACTAAGCAAATGGATATATTATTATTTCTGAATAGAAATAACATTCAGATAAATTTTCAAGCTAAACCCTGAGACTTCAAAGAAATTTCCCATATGCGGTGGGTATTTTTGATACATGCCCGGATTTCCACTTGTTCAACTCTCCTTCACCACGGGGATGGGTCAGGGAACAGTCTCTGAGCTCAATCAGGAGATGAAAGGGTGTAATAGAGCAGGAAGGCCGCAGCTACCTGACTAGACAGAATTTAATGAGAAAGTTTCCAAAGGAAAGTCAGCCCCAAATTAAAATGAAATCAATTCAATAACTACTTAAGCCATGTGGAAGCTACTCTGCCTGTGACAGTGATCAAGTTACTCTTCGTGAAGTAGTGAAGAGGACAGATACTAGTATAATAAGTATCGCTGATGGAAGACAGTGGCACAGGAGGGTGATACAGGAGGCCCTGAAACTAAGGGGTGTGGGAAACACAGAGCCAGAGGCTGAGCTCATGGGTCTGGAACCTCGGAGCAGCGGACCAGGAGCTAGAGGGAACACATTGACATGATTCCCAAGCATCTGTCTCTGGCCAAATGGTAGCTGATCAACAGTGCAAAGAGAAAAATAACATTCCCATGAGTTTTTCATAAAGCTAAATTTACTCTATATGGGAACTGTCATTAGGGATTAAATGTCCTTTCTTTTATTGAATAACAAATATTCTTAATGAAACAAAACAAAAGGTATAAGCCCACATCATTTCTCAAATTTTACTGGGGCCTTTTCCTTGGGCTTTGACAATTCAGTACTCCCAGACCTCCAGAAATTCGTGGTTAGGAGCAACAAATGGGGATCTGCCATGGAGAAGGAACAGCAGGCAAGATGAGTGAAAGCCCACAGAAGGCCTGGTTTAGGATAAACCTCATCAACTCCAAGCTCTTCCAGAGAAGCCCCTTGTATGACCTGATCTATGCAGCATCTTTCTTTACTCCCATTCTTCTGAGCCAGAGATGGAGATTTATATACATACTTTCATTTTTTTGGTAAAAGTCAGCCACCACTAGAAACCCCAGAAGGGTTTTCATTTGTTCTTAGCCCCAGAGATGGAGATTAAAAGAGCAGGAATCTGCTAACGTTTTTTGGATTTGTCTGACCCAGCCTCTAGACAGGGGTTGGCAAACTTTCTGTAAGATTGTAAATATTTTGGGCTTTGTGGGCCATGCGATCTCCGCCATGGCTCGATGCTGGCACTGTAGCCAGAGAACGGCCACAGGCAGTACAGAAACAAATGAATGTGGCTGTGTTCCAATGAAACTTTATTTACAAAAGCAGGCAGAGGGCCAGATTTGGTCCCTGGGCCATAGTTGGCCAAGGGGTATTCTGAAGAGCAGAGAGAACCTTATAAATCCCAGATCAGACTCAGCAGTAAAAATAGATCCTGGACATTTTATAGACATGAAACTTGCAGTGTACGGAAACTTGTGGTCTTGAGTTGAGCTTACACAGATGTGTTCTGAGCATCTTTCTCATCATCATTGCTAGAATTTTATAGCTACAGTTGACCCACGAATAAATAACACAGGAGTTAGGGTCAACCTTCTGTGAGATTGAAAATCCACATATAACTTTTGAGACTCCCCAAAAACATAATTAGTAATAGCCGAGTATTGACTCGAAACCTATAACATTAACCTATAACATTAACAGTCAATTAACACATATTCTGTATGTTACATATATTAACACTATATTCTTTCAATAAAGTAAGCTAGACAAAAGAAATTGTTATTAGGAAGATCATAAAGATGAGAAAATACATTTATAGTACTATATGTATATTTATTAAAAAAGAAATCCATAGCAGGTGTCTGGGTGGCTCAATGGGTTAGGGCCTCTGCCTTCAGCTCGGGTCATGATCCCAGCGTCCTGGGATCGAGCCACGCGTCGGGCTCTCTGCTCGGCAGGGAGCCTGCTTCCCTTCCTCTCTCTCTGCCTGCCTCTCTGCCTACTTGTGATCTCTGTCTTTCAAATAAATAAATAAAATCTTAAAAAAAAAAAAAAAAGAAAGCAAGCAAGCAAGAAAGAAATCCATATATAAGTGGACCTGCCCAGTCCAAAACCATTTTATTCAAGGATCAACTATAATTGCTATGTGCCGAGCAGTATACTAAGAACACCATATGAATTATTTCACTTAACTCTCACAACCACACTATACCCTGAGATCACTATAATTTTTATGGCTGAGGGAATTGGGGAATTGGGAGGTTAGATAATTCAAGGAGGTCCACACAACTGGTAAGCAGTGGGACTATGGTTCATGAAGCAGAAGACGTAGACTTGTTTCCAGCCGTGGTAAGACTAGATTTACCTGTCCACCTCAAAGAACTAAAAAACTGAACACCATCTATGGAACACTGGTTTTCAGATGCTCAGCAACCAGCAGAGCAAGACAGTGACACCAACAAGAAGGTAAACCAGGAGGTAAGTCCTAGGATGCCCCAGCTTACTATCTGCAGAGTTTCCAGACTATACCAAAGGGAAGAGGCCCAGCAGAACCCAGCAGTTTGAGGACACAGAGCATGGAGTTCCAGGAGGCCAAAGCAGCTAAAATTTCCAAGTCAGGGAACTGGAGAAGAGAAAGCTGCTCAGAAGGAACTCCAGAGAGATGCAGAGGAGTTCCCTTGCATCTTTAGCTGAGTACTAATCAGCATGTGGATGTAGAGAAACTGCAGGCCCAGGGAGAGAATGATCAGAGAGGAACACCTCCCCCAGCCTACCGACGGTTGGGAATATTTTCTGTTCCTTGCAGCCAGTGAAAAGATCTCCTAGTATTTGCCTACTCAAAAAATATCACCTTAGTAGGAGGGCTGCATCAGCCCTCCACTCAAAGCTGTTCTGGACCCGCCTAGGAAAAATTAAAAGCAACAAAAAAATTACTTGTTTCCAAGTAACTCAATTGTACTCCCACAAAAAAAGCCTAAAAAATATTCAAAGGATTAAAAAAAAAAGTCTGCACCCAGCAGCATAAAATTCACAATGTCGGGCGCCTGGGTGGCTCAGTTGGTTAAGCGACTGCCTTCAGCTCAGGTCATGATCCTGGAGTCCCGGGATCGAGTCCCGCATCGGGCTCCCAGCTCCACGGGGAGTCTGCTTCTCCCTCTGACCTTCTCCTCGCTCATGCTCTCTCTCACTGTCTCTCTCTTCTCTCAAATAAATAAATAAAATGTTTAAAAAAAAAAAAATTCACAATGTCTTCCACCCAACAAAAAATTAACAGGCATTCAAAGAACCAGGAAAATATGACCCAAAACCTAGGGGGGGAATATCAGTCAATAAAAACAGACACAGAAATACCACAGAGTATACAA